>NC_089144.1:19521517-19739017 GCF_009819655.1 Sylvia atricapilla | reverse complement strand
GCCGCACGCATAGGTGGAATAAATGCATTTTTATCACACTGCCCCGCTCGTCAATACTGCTGGTGAAGCGGGGACAAGCCACCCGCGGCCACCTGATGCTCCCGAACAACCCACCGCCTCCAAACCTACCTGCTCCACGATGCGGTAATCCGCCAGCAGCTGTTCCTCCAGGTACCTGGCCATCAGCTCGGAGTCGGGCTGTCCCGCCGCGGGGGAGAAGCCCCAGCAGAGGCAGAGCCAGAGGATCATGGTGCAGAGGAGCGCCGGGGCTCCTGCCCCGCCGTGAGCGCACAGCCAGCCCCGCCGGCTTTTCGCTGCCGGCAGCCCGACAGGAGACACAGCGGCCCACCCTCCCCGCCTCCTCCCCAGCCCGGGACCGGCCCCTTTTCCCCGCGGGGCGGCCTCCTGTGCTGCGGGGAGCGCTGGCCGGGGCCGCGGCCCTCGGCGCTCCGCGGGAGCCGCGCCGTGCCCCGCGCTCCCCCTCAGGCCCCTCGTGTCTCCTGCGGGACGGGGCCGGTGCTGGGGGTCCCCGAGGAGCTGCCACTTATCATTTCGGCACCTGCAGCCCCTCTCAGCTCAGGAGACAGTTCCTGCACCCGGCTGGGTGCCGAGGAAGGGCCGGGGTGGTGTCTCCTACCCACGCCCTTAGGGAGCACAAGCCCAGCAGATGCTTCAAGGTTGGGGCTTTCCTAAGGGGGGGTAAAACCCTCTGATTCCACCCTCCGTGAAGGGAAAGCTGCTCTTACTCCCCACTGGAGAGCCCTGGCTGGTTTAGAAAAGCTGCCCCCAGGGCAGGGCAGGGCTCCCTCCGCACCCTCAACTTGGCAGCTGCCCGACAGCGAAGGTGGCCAAGACACGTAATTTCACCTTCCTCTTGCTATCCAGATTGCGTTTTCCATCTGGACAAAGCCGGGGTGACCTCCTGCTCTTCCCTTCATTTCCCAAAGGCGTTGCTTCTCCTGCCAGAGAGGCCCTGGGTGAAGGTGGACACTTGTGGGACAGGCTGGATTCTGCCTGGCAGCTGCCAGGGACCTTCCTGGGGATGACTCTGCCAGCTGGCACCGACCCGGCAGCCCTCACCTCCAGGCACTGGGGAACTCGTATCTGCAGTGCTCAGCTCACGCCAAATCAGGCATATTTGCTACTCTATTTTTCTGTGACAGCAGTAACTTCTTTAATCTGGCAGACCCAAGCTTCCTTTATTTGTTTGGTGGGTTGATTTGTTTGTTTTGCGGTTTTTTGTTTGTTTGTTTTGTTTTTTGGTTGGTGGTCTCCTCTCCTCTCCTCTCCTCTCCTCTCCTCTCCTCTCCTCTCCTCTCCTCTCCTCTCCTCTCCTCTCCTCTCCTCTCCTCTCCTCTCCTCTCCTCTCCTCTCCTCTCCTCTCCTCTCCTCTCCTCTCTCCTCTCCTCTCCTCTCCTCTCCTCTCCTCCTCTCCTCCTCCTCTCCTCTCCTCTCCTCTCCTCTCCTCTCCTCTCCTCTCCCTCTCCTCTCCTCTCCTCTCCTCTCCTCTCCTCTCCTCTCCTCTCCTCTCCTCTCCTCTCCTCTCCTCTCCTCTCCTCCTCTCCTCTCCCTCTCCTCTCCTCTCCTCTCCTCTCCTCTCCTCTCCTCTCCTCTCCTCTCCTCTCCTCTCCTCTCCTCTCCTCTCCTCTCCTCTCCTCTCCTCTCCTCTCCTCTCCTCTCTTTCCCAAGGGAGCTGTTTTCCATTGGTACTAATTTTATGAGATGTTGACTAAAGTAATGCCGAAGGAAATGGTAAAGATTCTCTTGGATGAAACTTTAATTTCCCCATTGGGCATTCCTGAGCTTTTCAATGCACAATATAAGTCTCTGGCCTTTCTGAAGCCTTGTGTCCTCCAAATCTCACATGTGTTTTTGAGATGCTCCCCTTTCAAAAGGGAAGAGGGCAGCTGGAGATGGAGCAAAGGGAAGGTTATGGTCGCATCTTTGGAACTCCTTATCAGCAAATTCATGGATCACACTGAGGCTGAGGTGGCACCATGTTCACACACGGGGCCCTGCTGGCATTGCCACCAGGGGTAAGGAGTCAAAAACCTGTCCAGTCCTTTTCCCACTGGGACCACTGTCAGGCACAGAGGCTTCTGTAGTGGCCACATCCTCAATGGGAGCTGCAGAACCAGGCAGCACTGCAGGAAATTATGAAAGGCTGATGTGGATGGGGAAGAGAAGATGCTGGCAGAAAGCTGGAGGGAGGCTGGGACAGGGTGCCTCAGGCCCCAAGGGACACCCCAGGTGGTTCCTCTGATTTGATCCCTGCCAGAAGACAGTTGAAGCATTTTGTTCAGCTCCTCACCATTTCAAAGTGTGGTGGAAGAGGTCTCAACCATCCATTTGGGAATCAGTGAAGACACTGCAATGGTTGAGGCTGAGATCTGGCTTAAGAACACACCAAATAAATGGTTGCAAGTATTTTTAATCTGTGTCCAGTTAGTTTCCACATCTCTTGCCTAGCTCAGACAGAGAAGTGAATGGGAGCAGCATGAGAAATAGGACGGCAGCCTCCTGTGCACTTTCTACTGACTTTAGGATGGTCTCAGCCTGCTCTGTGTTTCACTCTGGGGACACAGATGTGTAAAAGTCTTACAGCATATGTTTAGAAATGCTGAAAACAGGCATCCAAATGAGTACATATAGCATGGTTTACCTCCTGTTCTGGAAAACCAAAAGGGAACCAAGACACCTGTAAAAGCAAGTCAAAAGTAGCCTGCTAACCCTAGGGGTAACAGTAGTTTCTGGTCAGGAAGGGGAGATATTTGCCGGTTTGAAATGACCATTGCACAGTCAGGAGGCATTTGGAACACCATCCAAAACAGATCTCACCAGCTGCAGCATTTGGCCACTCTGCATCTCCCACTGCCCAGGTGGGGATCTGAGGGCCAGGGTGTATCAGAACAGTGAAACTCTGAAAAGATGCTGCAACAAAGCTGAGCCTAAGCACACCTGGTGAAAGGAGGGTATTCAAGCCAGAACAGGATCCTCCAAGTACAGGATAACCAGCAGGAATGAGCTGGGAAAAGCGCTGCCCTTCCTAAAGGGATTAGGAACAGCCAGTTCTGCTTATGGTCCCCTCAGCAAGGGCACGCGAGGACACAGCACGTGGGGAACACTAAGGTGTGTTTTAATGTGGTTCAGATGCAGTTAGGTTTGCTGAATGAGCATTGAGCCTGGGGTCTTGATTGTTCACATTATTCCCTCTTCCTCCTCCTTGGAATACATTCTCCTGGTTTGGGGTGTGGACATGGCAGGCACAGTTCGGGGGATGCTGCTGAAGTCTGAGACAAGCAGTTACTCAGGTGTGTTCACATCAGACGTGTTCAATGCTGACTTTTGCAGACTTAGCAAGATGAGCAGCTGTTCTTTGGATGGGAGCTCAGCAAATTAAATTTCCTGCCGTGCCTGCAGCCAGCATGAGCAGAGACAGCACAGAGAGAGGCATGATCCAACAGCTGAGCTTTTGTACACATTTCACCTGAAACAGATCATTTTATATCAAGGAGGGTTTCTGTGTTGATACACAAACACGGGCGCCTTGGTGACCTCATGCAGGGTTAAATGCCCAACCAGAAGTGCCTGAACCAGCAAATAAATGTACCCAGAGCTCCAATAAACTGTACCATTTAGTGGCATTCAAAACCAGCAATTGGATCAAGAAATTGGCATGAGTCCCAAAGAGTTACACAGGTGTAGTCATAGATAAATATCCAGAGGTAAAATTAATTACCATGAAGTTCAGGGAATTGCATTCCAAATTTTCCTTCAGGTCTTAATCTAAGCAATCTCCTCTGAAACATCTGGATGGGATCTGCTGGTCCCCAATTCTGACACTACTGTAAGGTGCCTGTGTTCCTGAAAGAATCACAGAATAGTTTGGGTTGGAAAGGAGCATAAAGATCATCTAGTTCCAGCCACCCTGCCATAAGCAAGGATGCCACCAGGTTGCTCCAGCCTGGATTTGCACACTTCCAGGGATGGGGCATCCACACCTTCTCTGGGGAACCTGTTCTAGTGCCTCACCACCATCTTCAAGAACAATTTCTTTCTAGTATCTAATCTTAACATCTCCTCTTTTGGTTCAAAACTGCTACCCCTTGTCCTGTCACTAGATGTCCGGGTAAAAAGTCAGTCTCCCTCTGTTTTATAAGCTCCCTGTAAGTATTGAAAGGCTGCAATAAGGTGTCTCCAGAGCCTTTCTTCTCCAGGCTAAACCCCCCCCAGCTCTCCCAGCCTGTCTCCATAGCAAAGGTTCTCCAGCCCTCAGAGCATCTTTGTGGCCTCCTCTGGACTTGCACCAACACATTTTTGTCATGTTGAAGATTCCAAACCTGGATGAAGCCCCCCAAGTAGGGTTCCACAGGGCAGAGAAGAGTAGAAAGGTGTTTTCTGGGCTCCCAGGGTCTGCTGATCTCCCTGTTGCCATTAGCTGTGCACACTGTGGCCCAGCAAAGCATTTCAAATCTTCCAAATCTGGTATTATTCTGATGAAAATCACCGAAAGCCTCTGCCAAAGGGCCTTGGTGCTGAGGTTGATTGACTGTGTCTGGGGCACTGCTGTACATCCATATATATAATTCCCCAGAATGGCTGCTGTGTGATGGGATTAATGTCAGGGCATTCACACCAAGTTTGTTCCTTGCAGGTACACCCTGTTCTCATCTGGATCACTGGAAATTTCCAGATATGAAATTCAGTACGGGAAGAGGATGTTGGCTATCTCATCAGACACAGAAATGGGGACATTTCTCCCCAGTTGCAAGCCAAGCTAGCCAAATTTAATTATTATGAGGGGCAGGATCTGCACAGCACTCATTCAGGTGATTCAGGCCAGAACAGCGCATGAAAACTTTTTGTTCCAGAGGAATCCCAGCCAATGAGAGGACAACTCATGGAACAGCCCAATAGACATATGTCACAGAACATCTTACTGAGATCCTGTCCTCTTCATGAAATCCTGGGGAGGTTCATCTAAACTCATGGTAGAACTCTGAGCATCCTCAGCACCTGTTTCTCTCGTATATTGTCTGTAAATTGAGAGGTTTCGGGTTTTTGGGCTCTTTTGTGCAGTGTATTTGAGCAGTTTGTGCCATCTAGTGGTCACACTAATTTCCCAATCTTAGTATTTTTCCCAAAAAACCCCACTAAGCCACATTTAGTGGTTGAGAGAGGATTGAAATAAGTAGTTACAAACTTTTTTTTAAAATTAACTTTGTTCTAAAAGGATTTTTGTAACCTCTTCAGGGCACCAGTGACTTGCTTCGTGGTCCAAAGGCTCAGATGACTCCAGAACAGCTTTAAGTTTCTGATGAGACAGGACTGATCACTCTGAACTAGGGGCACATGTGTGAACAAAAATCAGTTTATATACAAAATTCAAGGTATAGCCTTGGCTAAACTAGGTTTAGCCAAACAAAGGCCAGTTGCCCTGTCCTGCTGCTCTTGCAGCCCTGGAGAAGTCCTGTCAGCCATAGCTCCCATGACACCTATGGAGGGTTTTCCTAAGTTAACTTTGAGGTAGTTAACTTAAACACTGCCAGACTGTACCACAAATAATGGGGTCAGTAGGACAGGGCAGTGACCAACCCCCAGAATTTGTCAGTGGTGAGGCTACAACTTGAATCCTGGGTTCAGTTTTGGGCCCCTCACTACAAAAAGGAAATTGAAGCGCTGGAATGTGTCCAGAGAAAGGAACAGACCTAGGGAAGGGTCTGGAGCACAATAAGGGAGCTGGAGGAGCTCAGCATGGAGAAAAGGAGGCTCAGGGGTGAAGTTCTCACTCTCTACAACTCCCTGACAGGAGGGGACAGACAGACTGGGGTCGATCTCTTCTCCCGGGTAATCAGCAGTAGGATGAGAGGAAATGGCCTCAAGATGCACCAGGGGATATCCAGGTTGTACATTCGGGAAAATTTCTTCACCAGAAGTGGTGTCAAGCACTGGAGCAGGCTGCTCAGGGCAGTGGTGACATCACCACACCTGGAAGTACTTAAAAAACACATGGATGTGGAACTTGGGGACCACTGTGGTGGGCATGGCAGCGACAGATTAATGGTTGGACCACATGGCCTTGAAGGCCTGTTCCAACCTAAATTATTCTATGATTATTAAAAAACGCTGCTCCCATCCTCTCTAGTCCCCTCCTGATACACTCCCCTCCTCTAAACACATCACTGCTCTCACCTCTTTTACCTGGCAGAGAGCTGAAAAGCTCTGCTGCCATTCCTTGTGAAATTCTGGGTGCAAGTTCAGGGCCCAGGCTGAGAAACCATCTGTGGAAGAGCTGGAGAAAGGATGAGTAACAGCAGACTTGTGCCACAGAAATCTTTTACTGAAACCTCGAAGTGTAACATAGCATAAGGGAAGATGACAGAATATTATTAGTATTGTATAGTGAATATCATATAACACAATACAGTATACAAGAAAATGTCATGTACTGTAATGGGATAATAGAATAGAATAGAATAGAATAGAATAGAATAGAATAGAATAGAATAGAATTAATAGTATATATTTGACAGCTGTTTTGTCCCAGAGTTCACAGTTCATTCTGTCATCTGCACTGAAGCTGCTCAGATGTCTCCAGCAATCCTTTCTTGTAGAAAAGTGGAAGGGATGCCCCAACAACTTTTTCCAAAAGACGTCTTCCTCCCTTCTTTCCCCCTTTTGCTTTGCTCTTTTTATCTCATCATTTTAAGCACCCAAAGAATCAGGGAGGCAAAAAACCTGCTTCAGAAGCACCCAGGAGCCATAAAACGTGCACCTGAAAATATCATCAAATGTTCTCATGTGACTAATTTTGGAAAATTGGAACTATCACATAATCAGCTATTATTTTTCCCCAGCAGAATGGAAAAAAGGGTATTTGTGTGGGTCAGGATCCAACCCCAAGGCCTCTGCCAGCCCCTGTGGGTTGGCTGGGTGGGAGGGCCCTTGGAGAAGCCCAACGCTGCTGCCTCCATCACGCTGAGAACCAAACTTCTCCTTGTTTGCTATAAACAGAGAAGCTGGAGTTCTCAGTAAGATCTTTTGAAGTTTTTGGATACTGCGAGCTCTGTGCCTAGCAGGAAATTAGTCAAACATCACGGGAAGCTACAAAAGCAAGGAGTGAGCCTATCCAAGCCAGGGCTGTTATCGAGGGCAGAGGCAAATGAAGACACTATTTGGATAACCCTTGCTCAGGCACCACAGCTCAGGCTTGCGTTGCAAGGCTAATATTTACCTATGGCCTAAACAAAGTCAGCATTTCAGAACTTTGCTCAAAATGCTGCACAAACCTGGCTTGTTTCCTTGAACTTGTCTCAGAGAAGGGAGGAACTTGTGTCTGTACCTGTGCAGGCTGCTCTCAGGAGGAAACAAGAGGGAAGAAAATGAAACATCTGAGCAGATTCCTGGTTTTGTTCCTCATTTCTGGAGTCGGGGGCTTTGATCTGGTTATCGACGACATCCCAGATGTGAGTATTTGGAGGCAGGGCCCAGGTCTCCCTCCCTTGCTGAGACAGTAGGGGCAGAACTGGGTCACTGCTTCACAATTCCCTTCTACTTTTAGCTGTAAATTTTTCAGATAATCAGTCTTCATTCGTAATGTTGGGGTTTTTTAATGTTATGAAAGCTTATAATTATTATTTAATATTATTAAAGGGAGAGTGTGAGCATAAGTCCAAATTTCATTCCGAGCAGGTTTCATGTTTTTACTTCAGTGTTGCGTTTTCTGGTGTGGTTTTAACCTTTAAACATTTAAGTGGCTTCTGTACTCCAATCTTCAGAATGTTTTTTACCCTGTTTCCCTGCAGTAAGCAGAACCAGGGCACTCAAACATCTTTGTGGATGGAGCCTCCTGTGTGGGACACTATGAACTTCAGCAAGGCTTTGTATGGAATTGGGTTTTTGTTAACAGGAATTCTAATACAGAGTGAATATCCTATTGACCTTACATTCCTCAGCAGAGGGATGAGAGAATTTATAAAAGAGACCATCATTTCTTGGGATAATACAATGATGAAAAGGAGGATAGTTATATCTTTGACTCTGAAACTGAGTCTAAATTTAAATCTCCAGGCTCGGGTGAACTTTGATTTGGTGTCTACACCCATTTCCACATTTGAAATATTTCTGTGAAGTCAGCAGGGTTGATATGAGGCTTTCTTCTTCTTTGTAGGTTTAATAAAAATCTTCAGTGAGTTGAGATATCCTATTTTTCTTTATTTTTACAGCCATTTTCTTGACTCAATGAGATTTTAAAACTGGGTTTGTAATTCCCATGAAAAAATATTCCAGAGATGTGGTTCTTTCTAATTATAGGTGCCTTATCAATTTAAGATCAATGTGCTTAAACAATTTAAATTAGTTTTGTGCAGACCTTTGTGTGTATGCTATCACATAAGTTGGAAAGTAATTCATGCACTTAAACTTCTTTATTGCCATAAATTAAACTCATAACAAAATTTAATTAAGAGTATTGCTGTGGTGTGGCCCACACTTCTAAATGAATCAGTGCAACTTTGTACTTGGAAAAGATCTGATGTTCTTTTTCTGTCATTGGGGGGAATTTAGTTTTCAGGTATATTAGTGTAAGCCAGAGACAATTTCAATTGGTTTGAGCAGAAATTCTATGAATCTGCTTTGAGTGAGGTCTGTAGTTTTCATGGGTAGACCCATCCTGATGATAATCATCTGCCTCTTGCTCTTTGTGGTCATTTAATGTTAAATATTACTCCTTGTTTCAAAAGGAAAGGCTGTAAAATGATGGTAAAGGTCGTGATTTTACAGGAGTTTATAGAGCTGATGGGCAACTGAGGGAAACTGAATGTGTGAGGATTTTGGTCTGAGATGGTCTGTGCTTCTGCTCCCCATTAGCATCCATGGGAGGTAAATCCCCTTTGGAACTCTCCTGTGAAGTGCTAATCAATAATAAATCAAGTGATAAACTGATTTATTTAAAGTGAGGCAGCAGCAACTCTTTCTTCTTCTCCCTCCTCTAGGAAATGCAAAACCTGATTGATCTGGAAATTGATGGTTTTCCCTCAAGCTCCAAGGCGAGAAGTGGCAGGTACCAGGTACAGTACCCAGAAATGCTCTGAAGAGGAGGGAAGCCAGAATGCCTGGGAGCTCTCTCTTAGTGTCTTTTTCCATGTCCAGGGTTGTGAGTGCACAATCATGTGGGACCAGCTGGTTTTTATAGGCATTGAGACTTCCATATCCCTGGCTGGAACAAGAACTGCTGCTCTCTCTTAAGCACAACAAAGCTTTGTTCTGTGTCTGTGCTCCTGAGATGATAAACAGTGGAGATACTTGTCTACCTCCATGTCTGGGGGAAATCCCATTGAAACAGGTGAGGTCTTTCCATGAGAAAATGGAAAAGGATGAGTGGCACTCAGTGATGAGCTGGTGGCATCTGAGACCTGGAAATAAAATTTGTTTCCAGCCCATTGATGGGTTGCAGATTATTTTAGTCTGTTGGCTTGGGAGACAGAAACATTTAGAGCAGCATTGCAAGAGTTTTTCTGTGTTTTTACACTGTAGCAATTAATGGTAATACTCATGAAATCAGTTGTTTGAATGTATTAATTTTTCATTACACTGCATGAAAGAAATTATGGTCAGAATGGACCTTCTCCTCCACCAAGCTCTGGTGCTGCTTTTCTTGAGCTTGTTCAATGTAGTGATAACAAAAGACCCTCTTGAGTAATGTTGGATTTCCCAGAGCCTTTGAAATTGCACACAGGCAACCCAGATTTTTCTTTATCCTAAGGCTTTGGATGGAAACTACTGATACCTAAAGCCTGCATAACAGTGGGGAAAAATGGTAGATTTTAGCATGAGTATGAATCAAGCCTCCTCACATTTGCCAGTCTGGTATTTAAATAATTGACTCGTGGCCTAAAGAGAAATCCCTCCTAGCTGCACTTCTTCAGGGCATTATTTCTTTCCAAAGTGCCTGTATCAGTGCCATATGTATTATGTTGCCTCTGTTCCCAAAATTTCTGGATACAGAGGCACAGACATATGCATGCAGTAATTTACAATTCTACCACTGGTTTCATTATACCAGTTATTGCTTTTATTCCCATGCATTATTTTCCATTCTTTAGCTATCAAATAAATCTTTGCAAACCAGTAGAACAAAGATCTCAGCTACTCTTATATTAGTTGAGTCACAATAAAATATAATCAATGAGATTTAACTGAACTGTGCAAATCATCTTGAGACACCAGCTCTTGGCCAGTAGCAAGCACACAGTTATTTACTGTTCATTGCTACAGGAAGGCTGTATCCCAAATTATTTTTTCAGCACTATGCTTTTCTGCAAAGAGCTCACCAGCCCATTGGCAACAAGGCAACAGAGCTCCCTGCAGACCCTGTTGATTTGCTCTAATTGCAGAGGATGGTTTTCTAGGTACAGATAAGGGATTCTGCTATTTTGCTCCTGAGTAATTCCCAAAATGCTGTGCCTCAGGTGTATGGATAGTCCTCGTGACCACAGCAGCAGAGTGTTCCATGGGCTGGAATGCAGGTGACCTTGTGAACCTCTCTGTCGTGGTGCACAGCTGTTATCTCTGTTCTGGAGGTAGATAAAGTGTCTAGACCTGTGAGGCACCCTGTGAGGTGGGATGTTCTGCAGCACATTCCCCAGGTCTGGGTCCAGATCTCTGGCTGTCCAGAAGTGGGTGAGATCACACCTTTTTATTACTGTTCTGCCTGCCTGGTTTCTCCTCCAAGAGAAGCAGCACAGGAAGGATATATGGAAAGAGATAGAGTGGAAAGATAGAATCGTGGTATGGTTTGGCTTAGAAGAGATTTTACAGCTCATCTCATTCCAACCTCCCTCTGGAGCACCTTCCACACTTTCCACTAGACCAGGTTGCTCCAAGCCCCACCCAACCTGGCCTTGAACACTTCCAGACATGGGGCAGCCACAGCTTCTCTGGACATTCTGTGCCAGGGCCTCACCACCCTCATACTGAAGAGTTTCTTCCTAAATCAGCTGGTTGGAGACTCCCCCAGCTGCCAGGGTGCAAATGTAACCAAACAGACAAGGACCCATGTGCAGCACCCTGAAGACAAACTGTCAAGTCTTAGATCTGAAATTTCTCTTCTTGCATCTCACAGTGAGGATCCCCCGAAAGGAGTGTGAAGAAGCTGCAATGGATTTGGAGTGTGTTAAAAACTGCTTAGGAAATTACAGGAAAACAAGTTAATTATGAGAGAACAGCGCCTCAAAAAACTTGGAGGACATTTCAGGTAGATCATAGAAGCATTGAAACATGGAATGGTTTGGATTGGAAGAGATCTGGAAGATCATCTAATTCCAACACCCTGCCATGGGCAGGGACACCTTCCAGTAGACCAGGTTGCTCCAAGCCCTGTCCAACCTGGCCTTGAACACTTGCAGATCACATCTCCTTTCTAGTTTCTCATGCTGTGCATCTGCTTTTCAACATTTTTCATGCCCCAGTAGAACAGAAACTTCTGTCAAATGCATAACATCTGTGATCCTGCTCTCCTGATTTTACTAAATAGCTGTAATGTCCATGCACAGTGATTTGAACAAAGACCACTGTGAAGGGTTAAATATCCACACCTTTGCACACGTTTCAGGAGAAGATGCATCTCAGTATCTGAAGACAGAGCCCAGCATCTGTCCTTCAAACAGTTCCTGAGGCACATGTTGCCTTCATTCTGATTGGCAATTCGGCACATATGAGATATGGCTCAAGATCCTGTTTTTGTGCAGTTATCAACAGGTCTGGATGTGGTTCAAAAGCAAGGATCAGCCATGAATCCTCATGCTGGAAATAGCAGGAGCCACAGAGGTCCCTGTTCTCAGTAATCACATCAGCACTCAGACCTGAAGTAGGACCTTCAAGGCCAGGTTGAATGGGGCTTGGAGCAACCTGATCTAGTGAAAGGTGTCCCTGCCCATGGCATGGGAGGTGGAACTAGAGGATTTTTAGGGTCCATTCCAACCCAAACCATTTTGTGATTCTGTGTTCCATGATTCTGAGGCTCATGTACCTGAAGATAAAGGTACAGCTCTGTTCTCCTGACCTGTTGGAGTGGCTGCCCTCTGCAATCTCTGAGATTCCAGGGGTATGGCTGACCCAGCCCATAGTTAGTTAGTCTGATCCTTCCCAGTTGTTAGTCTGATCTCTAACAACAGCCATGGGAATCATTACATGTGCCGCTGATAAGATCCCTCCTCTTCAGCTACCCCCTCTTATCCACCAAGAACTATCAGAAGGAACTTGGGTATCCTGAAAGCTTTAACCACCATTCCTAAAGGGAGTCAGCAGCCCTAACCTGAGAACCAGAAAAGTACCGCCCTCCCCCCCCCCAAAAAAAACCCCCAACAAAACAAAACAAAACAAAACAAAACAAACAAACAAACAAACAAACAAAAAATCCTGTGTTCTAAGGTCTTGGTCTTCATCTTTCCAAAATTAAATTTGTTTCAGTTAATGTTGGTTTGATCTTAATTTGTATTCAAGACGGTGATGCCCCCTCTGCCAAGGGTATGTGTGGGGCCAAATATGACTCTTCATGGTCTGGTGCTTTATCAGGTGTAAAAGTCCAGTTCACTGTACAGTGAAGTTTTTGGGGTGTGACAGGATCAGTCCATCAGGCTTTGCAGAGGGTCTCTAGAGAGTCATAAATTTCCATATCCTGAAATCCCAGTCTGAATGGTTCAGAGCCTTTAGAGCTAGAAAATGAAAACATGCATTTGTTCTCAGGCAGGCAGAAATCTTCTCCATCTGCCTTTTAAGGGTCTTTAAAATCATGTCTTTTAGATGAACTTGCTATGACATCACCATCTTTTGGTGATTTCAAGCACAAGATTTCCCTAGAACAGTATATTATTTAGCTTCAAATGAATTTAACAATTGCAGAGCAATCTTCCAGTGCATGATGGGATTAAAGCTGTTTTCATGAGCATCTTCTGTGGTTTTGGGTCCTCTTGATCCTGGAGAGCTGAGCTGGCCTAGTTATGACGATAATATGAAAGTAGATTCCTGCACTAAAAAGTTGCATCTAGGTGAGCCAAAATCCCTTTCAGGGGATTAATATAAAAATTCCTTATGTGAGGGAGGTTTTTTGGGGAATTGAACAGAATAATTCAAATGGCCACAAGATGTCACCCCTTACCATAGAAATTTCCAAACGGAGCAATTCACAGGGCAGAGGGAAAAAACCACAACAATTAATGAGCAATTTCATCTAAATAATGCATGCATAACTAATTTCCGTAGGCACAAGCATGTTAATGTAATATCGATTACACAATGGGTTTTTTAATTCATACATATTGCATATCATACATAAATAAATATTTTCTAATGTAAATGGCAACAAAGTGAGCTAAAGAGGTGTGGAGTTTGAAGCTTTTCCACTTTTCATAGGAAAACAAAGAGAACTTTTCTGTTAAAAACCAACATGTCTGAGGATGACTTTCTGCCAACATTATTTGCTTTCGGGAGGAATGTTTTTCTAGAAGAGAATGTTTTCTTTAGGAAAAAAAAAAGAAAGAGGAAGAAAGCTGACCTGTTTATGACAGGTTCTGAGGCACAGCAGGGAGATCACATGCTCCAACATCCCGTGTAGAAATACATGAAATAAGACAAAAGGAATACTCACACTTCATCTGTGAACTCAAACTAATTGTCATTCATGTCCAGAAAAGAGCAATGGAGCTGGGGAATGGTCTGGAGCAGAAGTCTGATGAGGAGCAGCTGAGGGAGCTGGGAAAGGGGCTCAGCCTGGAGAAAAGGAGGCTCAGGGGGGACCCTGTGGCTCTGCACAACTCCCTGACGGGAGAGGACAGCCCGGGGGGTTTGGGCTCTGCTCCCAGGGAACAGGCACAGGACAAGAAGGAATGGCCTCAGTTTGTGCCAGGAGAGGTTTAGGTTGGATATTAGGGAACAGTTCTTCCATTAAAGGGTTGTCAAGGATTGAAAAAGGCTTTCCATGGAAGTGTTGGAGTCACTATTGCTGGAAGTATTCAGAAAAACATGTAAATGTTTAGTGACCCTGGTAGTGTTAATGGGTTAATGGTTGGATTTGATCTTAGATGTCTTTTCCAAACTTGATGGTTCTGTGTTCCTCAAGATTCTATGACCCAAAATCTTAGGAAACAATTTTTAGACACTGACCCCTGTCTTGAAACAGCCAGTCAGTGTTCTTAGCTTTGCTGAAATATCCCCTTCATATTTTTCCTTTCCAGAGGAGCACATCTGACTGGGGGTATGTTGGAGATCTGGTGAGTATTTTTCTTCCCCTGTGGTAAATAATACTGAACAAAATGATTTTCTAGTTAACCATTTTTTGGAAATCAATCCCTCTGTTTGTTCAGTTCCTTGTTTTTACTGCCGGTTGGGTATTAACCTATTTTCTTTAAACAGAGAGCTGTTTGCACAATACTGTTGATACATCTGCTCTTGGAGGGAGAAGGGTATGGTAAATATGAAGAAATAAGCATCAAAAGTGATTAGACAAAGACAATGTCTTAATAAAACACTTAAATACTGTTATGCCCCTGCTCTGGTTTAACCATTGTCAACACTAGGTCAGTAACCAATGTTTCAAGTCTCTCTATTTAGGACTTTTATTGAAAATGGGAGCTCTCTCCTCCTCATTATATGATTGTCAGGATTACTGTGTAGCTTCCCATACTGGATTGCCCTCATAGAGTCATTCCAAGGACTGGTTGCATGGTGAAAAGCAAGGAAAACATTCCAGCTTAAAAAATACCCTCTTTCAGCTGAAATGCTATCATGAACTATATTCACATGAATATCCTGCCACAATTTCCAGGTAAAATATGGAGATGTCCTGAACTTGAGCTCATGGCCCCTCTAGCTAAGGAACAGCAATTAAAAATTAGCACTGAGGCAACAAAAATTATTGATATTGTCCTCTAGGGATTTTTTTTTTCCCAGCAGAGCCCTAAATTTATAGAGGGATTTTGTCAAATGCAGGTGGAGGACGATGACAAGATAGGTCTTTACAGCTACAAGGTTCAATCCACCATCACATCCAGGCTGGCCAACACCATGATCCAAGCCAGGATGGTGAACAACGCCAGGCGGCCACAGCCCATCGTGTTCGACGTGCAAGTCCCTAAGGGAGCTTTCATCGACAACTTCACCATGTGAGTGGTGGCCAGGGATCAGCCTCGCCCTCTGGGAGCATTCAGTGGGCTGGGAAGGAAGGATTTGTAAAGGCAAAAAGTTCTTATTGTTTTCCAGGTTCAGTGTAATTTCTGCAGGCTTTCTCAGGAGGTTCATGTCACCAGTCTGTCTGTCTGTCCAGGTCTTCCTCTCCAGTAATTATTGAGCCACTGGTCAATATCAATAAAAATTGACAAAAGTCTCAAATAGACTAAACTTTCACCTTGCTAGATCAAAGGAAGGAGACTCAAATCAGAGCCCTCACTGAACAGAAACTGGCCTGGTTCAACATCCATTCAGAGAGGCAGCAGCCAGGTTGCTGGTCAGTAGGTGTCCTGATCCATGTTCCAAACCAGTCATGATATCAGGAACTGCCTCCCCTGCCCAATGCCTGGGGAAAGTGTGAAAGAGGTAGAGGGGAGCAGATCCTCCTCAGAGCACAATGGTGCTGGCTACTTGAAATAAATATCAGGTAGGGAAAAAGATAGAGCTCTAATGAAAATCAGAATTCATTACTTTGGGGTTAAACAAGAACCTTGTTATTTAGTTTCCCACCAGGTTAGATTTCACTGATGTAAACTGAAGAAACAGTCCTCGATTGTAAAGTTGTTTCTTTTGCAAGCTGACTGTGCTTCTCTCTCCTAGGGATATCAATGGTATCACATTTACCAGCCATATTCGGGAAAAATCTGAAGCCAGAAAAATGTATGCTCAAGCAAAAGCCAAAGGCAAAGCTGCTGGAATAGTCAGGTATAAACACTCTGGCATATGGGGTTTGTACTGAACTTACAGGAGAACTGAGATGACTCACCCTAGGCGGAGATGCTTTTTTACAGCAGCTCTGATATTTAATTGTCATGGACTTACACTGTGTTTCAGCTTTCAGCTTACTAAAATACCCTGTGCTAACAGGGAGCTGCAGCTCCTTGACAGAGGCCACAGTTAGAATCAAAAGCCTCAATCTATGCCAAAGTGCAAAGAAGCTTTTTCTTCTCCTAGTATTTTCTCAAAATAACCCCACAGCTGACTTTTCAGGAGCAATGCCTTGGATATGGAGAACTTCCAAACCGAAGTGAATGTCCCCCCAGGAATGAGGATCCAGTTCCAGCTTCACTACCATGAAATGATCCGAAGGAAGCTGAGCTCCTACGAGCACATCATCTCTGTGAAGCCAGGACGCCTGGCCAAGCACATGGAGGTAAAGCAGAGCTGGGGTGTGTAGGAAGAACCCCACAGGTGAATCCTTGCTGAGAAAGTACCCTTGGTTTTCAGGGAGGTGTCCCTGCCCATGGCAGGGGCTTGGAACTAGATGAACTTTAGGATCCCTTCCAACTCAAACCATTCTGTGATTCTGAGACGAATCACAGTTTTAGAGGGACAACCAGAGATCATCAGCTCTCAAAGGACACTACCTCATGAAGTTGGAGTTTTTGTGAAAAGCACTATTCCAAATAAATAGCAAGTATTGTTTGCTTTCCGTCAGCCAAGTTTACACGAGAGCATAAAAATGTCAAAGCTTGTTTGTCCAAATGCTTTTGACGTGAGTCAGTCACGTTTCAGGGGATTCTCAGCTGTGTTTATGAGTGAGGACAGGACACATTTGCTCCTCACTAGACCAGGTTGCTCCAAACCTTGTCCAACCTGGCCTTGAACACTTGCAGGGATGGGGCAGCTCTCCACAATAACTGTCCTCCCTCCCTGCCTTTAGGTGGACGTCCGCATCATCGAGCCGCAGGGACTGCGCTACGTGCACGTCCCTAATTCCCTAGGAGATCATTTCAATGGAATCACCACCATCTCCAAGGGAGAGAAAAAGGTAACCAAAGACTGGAAATAGCACAAAATCTTCAGTTTTCACACTTACTATGCACAGTCCTGGCAATTTTTTGCACCTACTGGAAGCATGCAGAAATGCAGCAAAATCTCTCTTTAATGCCACAGTAATATGCCAGGCAGTACTGTTTCCTGATATTCAGATTCACCCCCATTCCTAGCTTAGAAAATTATTTCAGAGGTACTACCTGTCTATATTAAATCCAGTTTAAACAGAAAAAAAAAAAAAAAAAAAGTCTGCATGATTAATCACATGACTAATGAAAAGGTTTCCTGCTGCTCAATTCGCAGACAGATGGCAATCCTCTTTGGGGGAAAAATGTTAATTAGAAGGCTATTAAAGATGTTGATAAAATTATGGATAGTTTCAACTATGAAAATGTTAATAAACCCCAATATATTGCTTAATAGAAATGGTTTGCACAGCTCCAGTTGAAGTATTTGGTGCTGTAGATGGGTCATGTGATTTGAGTCACAGTTGCTACTACTGAATCAACATACCCAGGCAAACCTTAGTGCTGTTTTTCTCCTGAAGTGACACGAAGTCCATTTTCCACAAATAATAAAAGCAGAAATTGAAATCGGGTATTCCATGAAGATGTGGAGTCACTTTGTGTCAATCACCCCCCTCTCACACAACACCTGGCTGACTGATGATCTCTCCTCACTTCAAGGCTCATGTTTCTTTCAAGCCAACAATGGCTCAGCAGAGAAAATGCCCCAAGTGCTCGTCCACGGCTGTGGATGGAAATTTTGTGGTGCAGTACGATGTGAACAGAGAAACCACGGGGGGAGAGCTGGAAGTAAGTATGGCTGCTCAGCTGGGACCAGAGAACTGTGAATAAAGGAATTGCTGTCCTTCAGCAAACTGTGCTAAACTTCATCCTTCAGGGGAATAAGCATGAGGACGAGCTCTGTATCCAATTGAAAGAACAGAGGGATTTTAAGTAGGCAGAATGGATTTATTTAATTTATGACTAAGACATGGGCTTACATATAGTAGGAGAAGATTCCTGTCATGTCCAAAAGCCAGTGTCTTTATACCTGGCAGCACTCTGGTGATTTAGTGTAGAATCAGAGGATGGAGTCATTGGATGTTGTACCACTACATCACAAGGAGACAACCAGAACATCACTATTTTTATGTTAACATGAAGCTGAGTTATGAGGTTGAGTTATTACAGGCAGAACAGTCTTTTTCAAAGCATTTTTCATTCCTCCCTATGCTAGCCTTGTCTAAAGACCAGGCTCTGCTTTTATTGAGTAAAAATGGTGTAAGGGTACAGAGATGAGCAGAGCTGAAAGTTAGAACTGGCCAATAAAGAAGAGAAAAAGACAATAGGAAAAAATAATTAGCTCATTAAGAAAATAAGAATTTTCTGCTCTGTCACTATCTTGAGTTTTCTGAAATCTTTTCTATAGCTCATTTCACTGTGATTTTTTTATTTTATTTTCCAGATTTTTAATGGCTATTTTATTCACTTCTTTGCTCCGGAAAATCTTGATCCGCTGCCCAAAAACATTTTATTTGTTATAGATGTCAGTGGCTCGATGTGGGGACTAAAAATGAAGCAAGTAAGTGTTTGACCTCTGTTGCAAAATTAACGTCCTGCCAACTTTTCCCATGTGCTTTACCATGCAGTCCTCTAGCTCACTGGCATTTAAAATTACCAGCTAAATTTGGAGATTATTTGGAATCAAAGACGCCATGATTTTGCCCCAGTATTTATAATGCTTCTTCCATGTTTTAAGGAAGAAGTGGTGCCAGATTTTAACTCTAAATTTAATTCTAATGGACAGATCACAAAATACTTTGCAAAGGCTCTGACCCCCTTTTTCTCTAATGCTCCATACTGAATCCTGGGAAAGTCTCAATGGGGATACTACATCCCTGCTTTCCAAACATGGGTGAATTGTTGACAGCCCTCTGGAGACCACTAAGGATTGTTTAGACAACACGACCCATAAAGGGGAAAAAATGTTAAAATAAGATATTTTAGTCTGCAAGAGAAAATGCTTCAAGAAAGATAATCAGCCTCCAAATATGCAAACAATTGTTCTGAAAGGGAAAATCATCAACTGACTTTCATGCCCAGCCAGGGTAGAAGAAGATGCAATCAGATGGATTTGCAGCAGGAGAGGTTTATGTTATATATTAGGGAAAACTCTGACGGTCTGAGTGAGGAGTTTGGGAGATTGTATATCATGTTTCACTGAAGGGTTTTGAGAACTGACTAGACAAACATTAGCTGAGGATCATCCAGGTGTATTTGAATTTCCTTCAGAGCACAATAGTAAGGCTTAGCAGATTACTTCCTTGGGGAAATCAGTGCTGCAAAACTGGAATGCAAGTTAATTGTCACTTGATTAAATCACACATCTTCAAAGAGATGTTACCCAGCATGAATTGACTGCTTTGCAGATAGAGCTGAGTCTCCTGAGCTGATTCAAGCAGCTGCTCTCTCCTGAACCACAAATGTTTATGCCATTCACTTCACTCTGTGTTAGCAGGAGTTAAGCAAGTTGAGCCACATGAATTTATCCTTCCTAATTGCAAATTTTTTTGTGTTTCTTTGGCAAAAAATTCGACATTATGCAAGAAGTGCAGAAAAAAAAAAAAAAAAAAAAAAAGAAAAAAAAGAGATTTAGATAGCAGATGCTAATCTGGATTTCAGTGCTCATGTACTTATTCCTCAGAGGCTGATCTTTGCCTCTGGTCACAAGTTAAGAAGAGGCTTTCATAAGCAGGAAGCATAAACCTGTCTTCTCTTAAACTTCTCCTCAGACCATCGAGGCCATGAAGGCAATACTGAGCGAGCTCCGTGCTGCTGACCAGTTCTCCCTGATAGACTTCAACCACAACGTCCGGTGCTGGAGGGATAATCTGGTCTCAGCCACCCCATCGCAGGTGGAAGATGCCAAGAAATACATCCAGACAATCCATCCCAACGGGGGTATGAAGTTTTGATTGCAGTTGCTCACAGGGCTTGCATATCACAGGAATGGGTACCTCAGACAGTCTTCACTGTCAGAGTATTCCTAAAAAAAACCAGGAAAAGCATGCCTAAAGAAGAGCAAGAATAGCAGTTTATTGTGTTAGGGGATGGGATAGCATTTCCTTCTATAGCAGATAGAGAACAGACCACAGAGCAGCTGCCTTTAATCTATCTTACCTCCCACCTCAGAGATCCCAAGTATCATTGGAAGATCAAATCCATCTCGTAGACCTGGATGAACAGACAGATGAAATATTCCCTAAGCAGGGAATCACAATCATTTGCCCTGGGCTGACAGCCAGCAATGTGAGCCAGCAGTGTGCCCAGGAAAGCCGATGGTGTCCTGGCTTGGATCTGCACTTGTGTGGCCAGCAGGACCAGGGCAGTGACCCTCCCTCCCCCTGTGCTGGGCACTGGCGAGGCCACACCTCTAGTCCTGTGTTCAGTTTTGGGCCCCTTTCAACAGGAAATTCATTGAGGGGCTGGAACATGTCCAGAGAAGGGCAACAGAGCTGGGGAAGAGTCTGGACTACAAGTCCTACAAGAAACAACTGCAGGAATTTAAGTTCATGGTTTAGTGGTGGACTGTGGTTAATGATTGGACTCAACCTTAGAGGTCATGTCCAACCTTAAGGAATTTACAATTCTATGAGCTACTAAATGCCATGTGGGCAAGCTGTTTATCCTTTTTGTGACTTCATTCCCTGTCTGACAAACAAGGACGGATGCCTTTTTCAGCTGAACAGGCCTTTGGAAGGGGCTTATGATGATTTTAATCTGCCACTCTCTGAAGTGCAGTTCTAAGTGTTATTCAGTTATTTGTGCATCAATAGTGTGGAGAGACTGTCCCTAATATCACAGCCTTCTAGTGCTGTGGCACCTTCATCTCCAGAGGTTTTCACTACAATGAACACAAAGTTATAGACTTGTCCAAAATCATCAGTGTGTTGGGAAAAGGAAACCAAGCTGGATAAATGAGTGACTGACTTTGTTACCCCAAAAGAATTGACAGATAAGCTTAGAAATCAGCTCTCATCCAGAAAAGCATTTTAAATGCAGAATTTTATTATCTTGTCTGTGGAGCTGCTGATTTTTTCTTTCTTGGCAAAGAAAATACCTGTCTTCTGACTGCTCAGCCTTCAGGTTTCTGTTCCTCTCATCCTGATTTCTTACTCTGCTCCTTATGTGACACAAATCAAACATCAGCAAACATACACCTCTTCTTGTTCAAGGAATGGGCTGAAAGCCAGAAAAGAAAGTTTTTCCATGCTCTCATTCGATCACCTGCCTGCAAACCCAGTAATTTTTCCCACACCAAATAGTTCCCAACAACACAAATTGTCACACTGGACTTAGTGAGGAGGAGTGGAGGGGCCTCATGAAGATGACAGCCTGGGATGAAAAAGGAACCAGGGTGAAGAAAGGTGTATCTAAACATCAGAGAGGAGTGGTTTTGCTGCCTTGATCTCAGCTCTTGTCTCTCTTACTTCCACTAGAATCTTAGAACCAATCTGGATTTAACAAGAATAAAAAACTTGTTTTCTTCATTGTGTTTTTGACAGGCACAAATATCAATGAAGCTCTTCTCCGAGCCACTTTCATCCTGAATGAAGCCAAAAGTTTAGGCATGTTGGACCCAAACTCAGTTTCCATGATTGTACTGGTATCTGATGGAGACCCCACAGTAGGTAAGGATCCTTCTTTGGGTGAGAAGAAAGACTGAGGGGCAAGACTGAGAAAAGCAACAAGTAGACAGTTTGGCAGTAAGTTTAAAAAATTCCATTCATCTTACTTCTAATATCTTGAGCTGCCCTTTTGTCAAGTCCTAAGAGTGCCACAGGCTTTGCACAAAAGCTTTCAAAAGATGAGCAGTTTGTTATGCAGGTTATGATTTTTATTTTTTTTTTTTCAATTTACAGAGGTGCACAAGTCCTGTAGGACAGATAATCAAAACAGCCTTAGAGAAACTGGGCTTTCGAGCAGCCTGGTCTAGTGGAAAGTGTCCCTGCCCATAGCAGGGGGCTGGAATGATCTTTAAAGTTCCTTTCAACACAAACGGTTCTATGATCCTATGATTGTACAAAAATTTCCTCTTCCTGTGACCTTAGCCCACACAGATCTATGCAGTCACAAGCATAACATCAAAAGCAGGAAAAAAGAGTGGAAAGCAAATTATTTTGGATTGGATTTGGTACAGGTCAAAGCAATTGCTGACTTGAAGATGTCAGCTCCAAAACTCTGCTGTTAAAAATAAGCCTGAAAAAAACCCCAATTCCAATGATGACAGAGAACATCTGAAGTTCTCTGGAGATAGAAATGTCTTCATGGAGATGTCTTAGTCAGCAGAGAGTTTGAATCACTAATTTTGGGAAAACTCTTTATGTGCTAGAATTTCAAATCTCCTAGGAAGTTTCTATGAGCCCTGGATATAGAAAGAAAATGCATCAGATACAAAAGAAACTGTCCAAAAGGATTGTCTTCCGTGCAAGCACTTTGTTAATCTCTATCCAGGAGAAGCTCAAACGTTGCTATGGGCAATGGAAGTTTGGCATTGAGCTTGCTGCCCAGATTTCCCTAATATCCAGAGAGAACCAGAGGCACAGGGAGAGAGGGATGTGCTCACCTTGATGGAGACTTTTCTGATGCTCAGGTGAGTGTCACCCTTTCTGTGTCTCCAAGGTGAGCTGAAGCTGACAACAATCCAGAAGAACGTGAAGCAGAGCATAAAGGATGAATTCTCTCTCTTCTGCCTCGGGATTGGGTTTGATGTCGATTACGATTTCCTGCAGAGAATCGCAACCGACAACCGTGGCATGGCCCAGAGGATTTTTGGAAATCAAGAGACTTCCCTCCAAATGAAGGTGAGTTTCTGCCCCATTGACTCTGAAACTCTCCTGTTCTGTTCACAGCTGTGACTCCACTAGCAAGAAGTTCTCAAAATCCATCACTTCTTCTGAACAGTCCTGCAAGATGTCAATCATATTTCAGCTTAAGTGGTCCTAGGTATAGTTTTAATAATACCTATAACACATACTTTGCTTCCTTATGTTGCATTAATGTTCTATAAAACAGCCTTAACTATAAAAAAAGATTTTCTGAATTAAAATTAAGGCCTGGCTGCTACTTTAGGCCATTTCATCACTAACAAAAACCTGGATATAAATGCTAAATGATAATCCAGATTTAGCCAATGTAAGAAAAATTTCAACTCTAGCCCTGGCTCCAAATCAGTGAGCAGGAATTGCTGCTGATCAAACTCTGACATCCTTGTACTGTTACTGTTCCCTGATATCACCATCTGTACAAGAATTAGGGAGGGTGTAGCTGTACTTCTTACACAGCAGCCCAGAGCTGACCATCCTGAGGCGGGATTCAGGCCCACACACATTTGTGCTCAAGACTTTTAGGTCTAGGAAGAGCATAGCCCATGGATTTCACACAATCCTTTGACTTTCGTAGAACTTGGACCAGATATTCTTGCTGTACCCCCTTAAAAGTGTGCCAAGTATGAAGAAGCCTGCATTCCATGAGATGATGAAATTCCCTCTTGCTCATTAGGGCTCCAGGTTTTGTGACCCACTGTTCTTTCAGTCAGAGTGGCCTGTGCAAGGGAGTCACTTCACGTACAACAAACTCACTTCCCTGTCTCCTTCCCCCTCAGAATTTCTACAACCAGGTCTCCACCCCGCTCCTGAAGAAGATTCAGTTCAACTACCCCCAGGAGTCAGTGTCAGATGTCACCCAGAGCAGCTTCCACAACTATTTTGGTGGCTCAGAGATCGTGGTGGCTGGGAAGGTTGACACAGAGAACCTGCAGCACTTGGAGAGTGTTGTCACAGCGACTGCAGTGAGTGAAGGTGTCCCTGGGATAATTGCTGAGGGGAATTTGGGCTGCCCCTTTCCCTCCTGTGTACAGTCTCCCTGCTGAAGGTTAATGCCAGCAGAGGGTTTTGTCCAATTGGGTTCTGGGTGGGAACATGGGGAAGCTCGTGGAGGGTTTGTCCAATAGTGTCTCACAACAGCTTCAAGCACAGCCAGGAATAGTCACTCCCTGCACCCTGCAGCCTGCCAGAGGAACTTCCTTCTAATAAATGTACCAAAAAGATCAAATCTAGACAAAAGTATGGATTTTCCTTCATGCTTTGTGGAGACGCAGGAGTGATCCCCTAAGGAAATGCCTTTCATGACTGAACTTCACACCATCAGGGAGTTCAAGTTGGTGGATCTACAGCGTATCAAGTCCTAGCACTGCCCTTTTATGTGTGATGAGACTTCCCCCATGTTTTCACGGCTGCTCTTGCAGGTGGAGTGGGATGGGAATATTACATCCAGACCCTTCTTTATGAGGAGGAACAGAATTATCTGCACTTTTTCAGGGCTTAGGTGTTATCCTTTGTTAGTTGTTGGAAAAAACCCAAACATCTTCAATAGTTTTTCCTGCCAAAACACAGTGCAGTCCAACAGTCTGTGTGAGAAAGTAGAATTTGCTTTGTGTTTTTCAGTGGAATTGGATGTGAAAAAACCTGAGGGGAGGATTACAGAGCTCTGTCAAGAGCCTCTTCTTTTGGCATGAAGTAGCACCTCTTGGGCTACTGTTCACAGCTCCTTGAACTACTTTAATCCACTGCTACAGAAGTGTCTCTAACAGAAGGATCTACTGATACATCTTCCCTCTCCATTGCAGTCAGGCCAATGGTGCTGGGACTTTCTGATCTAGAAGTGACCAAGGGCAGAGCCAGAGTAGGTCCTTAACTCCAACCAAGAGGGGAATTCAAGGCACCCTGTTCTCCTGGCTCCCATCCCTCATCGTTCTCTCTCTCTGACTGCACAGGCAAATGCAGAGCTCGTCATGGAAACCCTGAGAGATGTGGAAGAGCTGGATGGATTCATGAAAAAAGACAGATACGCAGATCCTGAATTCACAAGGAAACTGTGGGCCTATCTGACTGTCAACCAGATGATGGCAGAGAGGTGAGGAGAAATCTCCTCCAAGAGGCCTGGCTGTGGGGCTGAGGGTATGAAATGATGGAGATTTACCTTATGGAGCCTGAGCTAAAGCTGTGGAGCAGTTCAGGATTAATCCCTTCAACCTTTCCTCTTGCAACACCACTTGGGTGTGTGACCCCTCCCTGATAGGATTGCCATGGCAGCTGCCCTATAGAGCTGCTAACCAGGACTTATGCTCCTGTTTCCACCCAGAAATGCAGCCCCCACTGCAGCTTTGAAGAGGAATATCACCAAATCCATCCTGCAGATGTCTCTGGACCATCACATCGTCACCCCCTTCACAGCCATGCTGATAGAGAATGCTGAAAAGGATGAGATAATGCTGGCAGACCAGCCCAAAGACCCCAGGAAGGGCTGCTGCTCAGGTCAGTGCCTCACTCTGCCCATTACTGTGTCTCTGATGTTGTGTCAAAACAGCCTCTGGTCTGAATTAGGGACACGAGGAAGAAGATGCTGGCAGAGATTTGACATGTGCAATTTTCAGTCTTGCTGTTGTCCCCAGCTCCTGTTTCCCCTTACTCCTCCTCAGAACAGGCTCAGCAGATGTGAATGTCAGCCCAGTATATTAAACAAACCAAATTTCATGGATTGTTTAAGATTGTTTCTTTATGAGCTGAATGGAAGAGAGACAGGACAAATTACTTTCTCCTGTCTCCATCAGGGCAAAGGCAGATGGAGAAGCTCTAGGACAAAGGAATATGATAACAGATATTAAATGCTTGCAATTCTTTGAAACCTTTATTCTCATGGGTCATCCCAGAGCATGCAGGAAGAATCCTGCCTTTTCCCAGGCACCTCAAATTCAGGACTCAAGTCAGCAAAGCTTTTACCGTATGCTGAATTTTTAAAAGTCAGCTTTTTTCTTGGCACTTCAAGAAAACACTTCAGCCCTTACATTGGATGCTTTGTTAAAGTGGGGGCTGCTCTCATGAATGAGAACTAAAAAGCCAGACTCCATTTTTTCACCAACAACTTATGGTGAGCTATCTACTCTCATAAGTCATATTTCACTGGTGGAGACACTGGAGCAAATTCAACCTCATGTCATTACACAAATCCATTGTACATGGTGTTGTACCTGCTTTGTATTGGTATAACCACATCAGGCTTTGATCTATTGCAATGCTCTAAAAATTACACTATTAAATATGTCAGCACTTTTAGAACCCTAATTGTGACTGTCATCTAACAGGTGCTCTGGGATTAACTCCAAATGCACCCAATAACAACAAAGGGATCCCAGCCTGGGCCAATGTCACAGCTGTCCCAGTCAGCTTCATGCCTGAGCAGAGGAGCCCACCTGTGTCCTCTCTGAGCATCAACAGAGGTAAAGCCTACAGCGTTTCTCTGCAAGGAACACCAGACACATCAACACTCATCACCTAACAACTCACCAGCATCCCTAGAGGTGTTTCAGGCCAGGCTGGATGGGCATTTGAGCAGCCTGGCCTAGTGGAAGGTGTCCCTGCCCCTGGCAGGGGGGTTGGAACAGATGGTCTTTAAGGTCCCTTCCAACCCAAGCTTTTTCTTTGTAAATTATGGAATAATTTTGATTTTGAATAGATGAACCTATAAAAATATGCTCTAAGCTGGAAGGATGAAGCTACTTTGGATCCTAATAGGATCTAAAGTATCCAAGTGACCTCATGAGCTGCTGTGCTCTTCCCTGAGGCTGGGGCTGTTTGCTGAGCTTAACTTTAGCTTCTCTGCAGTAGCAAAGTTACCTCCATTGTAAATGACAGATGAAAGCTACTGTAGAGTTACTGCTGTTGTAAATGGCAGATAAATGTTCTGTGGTAGATAAAAATCTCTGAGTGCACTGGTGACTGATGGATCCTGTTAATTCTTGGGCCTTTGCCACAGTTTAGTGGCAGTTTATTTGAGCAGGCCAACTGTGAGAACCACTGCCCATAAACACGGTGTTACCACAATAACTCTGTGTGTGATGTGTGTATTTATGTAGTGATCACACAAAGAGCTCTCAAACTCCTCAGCACAGGGAAATCTCAGCCACAACCAACATAGCAGGAGCTGGGAAGAGCTTTGCACTGCAAGACAAGACTGGAAGCAGCTGCCTTCACTGATGGGTGCAGGTGTTTGTCTAATCTGAGGCAAATTTTAAAGGACATATAAATTTCTGAGAGGCCCAATTCTGCCAGGTTGTTAAATAAACTGTGAGAGCAACTCCTGGATTGTATTCCTCAGTGGGATTAGTGAGCAAGATGTGTCTTTACCTGGCATCAGTGTCCTTCACTGCATTTGGCAGCTCTCAGACCAGGAATGTCACTTCCTTCCCTAAACCAGGGAGTTATATGAGGAGGAAGTTTTTGTGAGCAGCATCTGAGAACATTTTTAGCTCTCTTATGGTGGAAAGGGCCCTCATATTAATATAAGCAATCCCAAAAAGTGCTCCAAAATCCTTTTGAAAGGATTTTGTGTCCCTTCCCTCTAGGGCAGATGCTGACCTGCTTCTCACACTTGTTTGTTTTCCGTGTTTCAGTGGACAATGACCCACATTTCATCATCCACCTGCCCAAGAGCCAAAGCAACATCTGCTTCAATATCAACTCAGAGCCTGGGAAGATCCTAAACTTGGTTTCTGATCCTGGCACTGGTAGGGGAGTAACACATGGTTTATTTTACAGCACAATTTTTTTCTCTTGGGTTTGAAAGGTATTCAGAGGGAGCAGGGGAATTACCTACAGGAGGGGACTGGCAGGAGTGTGGCCAGCAACTGAGGAATATGGTTATTTCCCTCCACATCTGGTGTACCATGTCCAGTTTGGGCCTTGCCAGTACAAGAGAGATGTTGACAAACTGGCCTGAATGCAGTGGTGGCCATCAAGATGATTTTGGGGCTGAAGCTGAGGACAGAGAGGGAAAGGCTGAGACAGCTGGATTTGATCAGGCTTAAGAAAAGGAGTGGTAGATCCATGGTGGGTCTTCTTGCTGTTCTCAACCACGTGATCAGAAGGTGAAGGTGCAGCCTCTCACATCTCCAAGGTGCACAGCTAAGAGACAAGAGGCTACAGAAATGATGTGAAACTAGGAGTAGAAGTGAGCTACTGGGGAAAGCCCTTTCACTCTGAGGATGGCCAAGCACTGGGAAAGGAGCCAAGATCATGGAATAACAGAACAGTTAAGGTTGGCAAAGGCCATAAAGTTCAACTTGTAAGCCAGAATTGCCAACCCTACCACAAAACCATGTCCCCAAGCATCACATACACAGGTTTTTCTAACATTTTTAGGAACGGTGACTCCACTGTTTCCCTGGGCAGCCTGTCCAATGACCACCCTTTCAGTGAAGAAATTTTCCCTAATATCCAACCTAAACCTCACATGGCACAACCTGAGGCCATTTCCTCTTGCCCTCTGCATCCCTTACACCACACCTGAAGGGATTTTGCACCTACTCCCAGCAAGATTTAACAGCAATTCCCACCAGATTATTGTGCTAAGGGGTGAACAGTAGCATCAGGAGGCAATTTACTAAATCATTCTCTTCTCTTGGCTGGAAAAAGGAGAAAAACAAGGGGTCAGAAGGGTTCCAGTTCCTGCTGAGCCCATGGTGTTCCCTGTTGAGATCAGAACTCCAAGTTTCCAGGCAGTGCTCCAAGGCTGAGGCAACATTTCCTTCTCTGCTCTTCACAGGCGTTGTGGTCAATGGGCAGCTCATAGGGGCCAAGAAAGCAGAGAATAAGAAACTCAACACATACTTTGGCAAAATTGGGTTTTACTTCGAAAAGAAAGGCCTGAAAGTGGAGATCACCACAGAAACAATAACTCTGAAGGATGGCTCATATGGCATCACACTGACCTGGGCTGACACAGGGCACATCATTCGCAAACAGTGAGTTGATCTTTTTTTACCTGCTCCCCCCTAATTCTATTTGAGATACCCTCGGGGTTCCTGCCATGCCATGACTCACATCACCCAGGAGAGCTTCCCCTCCAGGTTAACAGCTGTCAGCCATGCTGGACGCTCTACACCACTTTTTAGGCAACAGGACCACATCCAAAATCTGCGTTCACTGTAGAAAGACCTTAAATTTGTAGGGGATATTAGGTTGCCTCAATATGGGGGTGAAGTGTCTTGTTTGTTAGGCACTGTCCTGCCAGAACTCTGGGTACCACTCCCAAGGCTCCCAAGGGTTTTCAGTGGATCCTCTGACATATCTGCCATCCCTGTGGGATTGTTCTGGATGCCTGGGTGAATCTCAAGGGGTTGAGAGCTGTGGTGTGGGCAGATGAATTGACCCTGGCCTTTGGTCCCTCCCTGCCAGGCTCCTCATATCTGTGAAGAAGGAAAGCAACGTTACCATCACTGTGGGGCAGGAGATGTCCTTCATGGTTTTGCTGCACCGTGTGTGGAAGAAACACCCAGTGAATGTTGACTTCCTGGGAATCTACATTCCCCCAGAAAACCAGTTCTCTCCTGCAGCCCATGGGCTCATAGGTAAGGGCTGGGGACTGGGCACTGGGGATGGTGGGACAAGAGGAAGGGGTTTTGCTAGATTTTGGAGAGAATTTTATAGAATGATAGACATAAAATATCCTGAGTTGGAAGGGACCCACAAGGAGTCCAGCTTTTGAACAGGACACTCCCAAGAATCCCACCATGTGCCTGACAGCATTTTCCAAATGCTCCTTAACTCTGGTTTGGTGTTGTGACCACTTCCTGGGGAGCCTGTTCCAGTGTCCAACCACCCCCTGGGTGAAGAACATTTTCCTAATATCCAACCTAAACATCTCCTGCCACATCTTCAAGCTGTCAATTAGTTGGTCACTGTCTTGATGGAAAAGGTGTGGAAATTATTCAAAAAGAGAATAGGGAAACTCCTGTAACATCCTGGAAGCCCCAGGGACAATGTGGAACATCAGGGACCAGGAGATTATTCCTTATTCCAGCTGGGGAGAGTGTTTTCAAAACAGACCTGACTGGACTTGCTGACACTGAGTCAGGACTTTCCCTTCCTGGCTAAACTGCTGCATGTTGAAAATAAAAGACTGAAACAAACTCCTCAAAACTTTCTGAGGAGATTTCTGTGCAAACATCTGTAATCAGCTCTTCCCTAAATGACAGCCCTTTCTGGCAGTGGTATAAAACAAAAGCAAGGCCTCAGTTCATAAGGCAAATCAACCTTCTTCATCCTGAACCCATGCAGAACTCCTTTTGAGGAGCAGAGGTTGTTTTCCCAATTAGTGAGTGCCCTGTGATCCCTGCAGGATTGGTTTGCCTGCTGAAGCTAGTCTGATTTTCCAAAAGTGTCTGGCAGCAGCTGACATGGAGCTTCAAAGGTCAGGACACACAAACAGCTTTAAACCTCTCCCTGACCAGGTCAGTTTGCATCTGAACCAGAAGTGTCAATCCACCACCAAACACCTGGGCAAGCTCCAGAGAAGCCACAAGCTATCATGGAAGTGAAGGGCAACAAGTTCACTGTTACCAGGTAAGAGTCATGTGCTTTATTGCTCCCTTTCAAAATCAGTTCTGTCCTCAGACCTGCCCAGCATCAGACTTCAGACAGGTTTTGAGAAGTGCCTGGAACTCCCCAGAAGAGGCCCATGAGGTGACAGAACTGTAAAATTAACTGCGTTTTGTGGTAATTTCCACTTCCTGCTGGTGGAAGACACGTCTCCATGCTTTGGCAGAGCAGCACCAATATGGAGCAGGATGCCCAATGTCTCCTTGTCCATTTGCCATGTTGTGACCCTCCTTTGGGTGTCCTCTCCCTGCAGGGGCGTGCAGAAGGACTACAGGACAGACCGCGTGCTGGGGACTGACGTGCTGTGCTGGTTTGTGCACAACAGTGGCAAAGGCTTCATCGACGGCCACTACAGGGATTACCTGGTCCCCCACCTCTACAGCTTCATGAAGAAACCCTGAATACTCCAGCTTAGTTCTAAAAAATTCCCATCTGCTCCTTCATGCCCAAACAACTCCTCTGAGCAGCAGCTGTCAGCCTGTCACACCAGGGTGACTGGAGGCGACCCCACCACTGTTTGCTTTGTTTTATCAGTGTTTCAAAGGCATGTTAACTCCCTTTTCTGCTGAGAAATGAAATCTGTAATAAAGTGACATGCTGGGTTGGAGGAGGTGTCTTCCTCTTGCTGTGTCTGATTTAATGGGCTGTAAACTCCATTAAAAATTTCTACTATGTTCTAATATCCATTTCATAGTTGAGGTGCAACAGTGTTGTGGCTCCTGCAGTGTGGGTAACACACATGACCAGATTTAATACGTATTTACACCTTTGTGTTTGAGACTACTGGGAAAATATAAGTTCATACAATCTTGGACTGGGCAAAAAGAAGGATGTATTTTAAGTAAAGGCAATTTAACAGAAAAGGAACATGCGTCTGGAATGGGTATCAGCAGTGTCCAGTATTTAAAGATGGATTAACCAGTGGTGAGGAGAGTGCTTGAAATAATTGTTGCTGCTTTATTGGCAAGAAATTAATTAATGAGCTTCAGACAGCCTCCAGCCTTTTTCTGAAAATTCAGCATCAGAATGGGGCTTCATGCAGATACAAATCTTTGAAAGTGGGAAACATTCACACTATATAGAAATAATCATCAGAAATAAAAGCTTCCTTTCCACAGAGCTTAGCTCCCAAAAGATCATTTACTTCTCAAGAGCATTCAGCAATGATTGAGATCAGTAGTGAAACAAAAATACCTGTGTGTGTACCAAAAGCTGGATTTAAAACTCTGCTTTTTTAACACCTTATTAAAACACAATTGTCTTATCTTTTTCAGCAGCCCAATCTAGGAAAGGAACTCAAGCAGCCTCCTCGCCCTTCTCAATTTTGGTTTCCTTCACTTAGGCACTAAAAGCTGGTACAGGACCTTTCTTGCAGCTGTGTCAGAATCAGATGTTTTGAAATATCTCTTGAAAGTTCCTCTTGGAAGTGTCAGCAACTTCCTACATATCATTTATTGCTTCTTTCAACTCACCCATCAGTTCTGGCCTCCACAACATCCTGCAGCAGCCAATTCTCCAGTCCAACCAAGCAGTGAGTTACCATTCTCTGGTCTTCTCTACACAACTTATAATTTGTCTACTATATTTACTCTAATTCATCAGGTTGTAGAATGTCAAGTGTAACTATTTTCAATGCTACAGAAGCTCCTCTGTTCTGCCATTGCCCTCATTACCCTCCTACAGACCTCCTCTCTCTCACTGCCTGTTTTCTGGGAGAGAGCAGTGCTGTTTACACAGCCCAGGCTGCACAAAGAGCCTGAATTTACAGACAAGTGTTCTCTGCCTCCAGTTCTCATAACTCTCCACTCTTTATTCTTGAAAAGACAGCTGATGTCCTGGGTGAGGTTGTTCCAAGGCTACCTCAGACAGCAAGTGTTTCAATAAACCTCTGCAGACTTCTAGCTTTGTGCAGGTTTCCCCTGGAAACCACAAATCAACAAGACCTTTCGAGGCAAGGAAAGAGAAAAGGTTCCAGAGACACACAGCCTACAGGTGATGGGTTTTATTTTGCCCAAATATATTTTGTATTTATTTGCTCTGCCAAATAATGTGGTGCACCAACCCAGCACTTCACTGTGCTTTTTGGGGGACTTACATCAACTGCTGCCTCAGACATTGGAAAGGCTGGTAAGAAACACACTGGCCTAAGAATGGTTTCTGTTTATTCCTGAAGTGCCTTAGAAATTAAACATTGTACAAAATGTGACACCTTTAAAAAAATAAAACAAGGAATGCTAGATCATTTAGCACAAGTAATATTACTCCTGTAGCAGAGCAACAACGGAAGAAAGGAAAAGGCTTTGGAAAACCAAAAGAGCAACCCCCAATTCATTTCTGCATCCCAAGACACTCCACAAAGAACATCCATGGAGCAGCTCCATATGTAGTCCACATGAAGATAAATTCCTTATCAGCACTATCAGGAGCCCTGACACATCTGCAGTGCGGAGGAGCAATGACTTGCATTTTATTATCACTGATCAAAAATAAACTGGTGACTGCACGTAATAAACCAGACCATTCTTACAGCATCCAGGAAATAATCCCTTGCAGCACTGGTATCGTCCCGCTATTCCCTTAATCCCTTGCCTTGTTCCTGCACCCAGAAGTCCATTTTGGCTCTGGATTGAGAAGTGTGTTGTTTAAACCCCTCTGGCTCCAACACACACTGCCTCCCTGTAGGTAATTCTCTCTTCAGGACCTGCTCACATACTCCAGTTTGCAGCTCCCTGCTATGTTTTACAAAAGAAAATTGAAGCAAATATTATAACTTTGATATAAAATCAGATGAAAATTTTCCACTGATAGTATTTCCATAAACATTTTATGTAACAAATCGATAGCTATCTTTAAATAAATCAAGTTTGCTGTTGGTAATGTCTATTTACATTATAAATACATACACACACAATTAAAACCCTGACATGGTAGAGTCTTGTGTCTGCCTGAAAGATGTCAGAAATAAGGTTTTGAGAACCAAAGTCTTCTCTGATGCATGATTTTGAACCTCAGGCGAGTTTGGAAACATCTTCATACTGGATATCTTCAACTCTGCGCCCTTTTAAAGGACCCTGGAGAATGACAGAAAAAAAAAATAACATCACAACATAAAATTAGCTGTTTCTTGAATTCCCAACTGGGAGTTTGTAGTAGGAGAGGTAAAAGGGATTTGTTCATGACACAGTGTTCCTTGATTCATAATTTTCAGCCTGACCAGAGAATGTGAAAGGGCCTCAACACCATCCCAGAAATCTTCTAATTTTCAGGATGCTTTTAGTACCAAAGTTCCTCCTCTCATCAGGGCACCTGCACAGTCTCTTCCCAAATCCTCCAGAATCCAATCTGGGCTGAGTTTGTGTAGCCCTTTGAATGGGATCTAACAGTGTCTCCCTCTATCAAGCTGTGTTTAAGATGTTTGACTTTGAGCGAATATCCTTAGTGCTTTATCCATCAGTTTAAAGACTGGTTTTGCAGAGCAGAATAAAGAAAGACCCACACAGACATGGTGGCATGGACTGATTGTTAACCATAACTGTTACCCATAAACAAGACAACAAATGAGCACATAAAGCCCCACATTCAGCCTGGAAAAGGCAGGAGAAAATTCACATCCTTGCATATTTTGCATTTTTTTACCTTCCCACAAAACAATATCACAACAGTCATGTTCCAAATAAACACACAAAACATTTTCCAAATCTCTTTCAAGTTCAAAACTTGCTAAATTCAGCACCCTGGCATCTTTTTGAAGATTCTCTCCAAACAGCAAAGAATTAGCCTGTGATAAGTGGGAATATGTGGCTGTTGATAGATGGGGGGTATCCACAGAACTTTGCACACCACAAATCCCCCCCGTGAGGCAGGATGAAGGATAACATGGTTCTTTGTGAAAGCTCTCCATGTACAGATGGAAAGCTCTCTGCAAACCGGAGCCTGCAATGTTTGATACTTACTGAGTCAATGGTTATTGTCACTGAAAACCTCTTCTCATTGATGGATTCCAAAATGCCTTCATTTCCCCTGTAGCCACCATTTAATACCATCACTTTCTTGCCTGAAATAAAAACAGGAAAAGAGTTACACAACAGGGTTCCAAACTTCTGTCCAATGTTTGCCCCCATCTTTCTTATAAACCCCCTTTAAGTATTTGAAAGTGCTCTAAGGTCTTCACAGCACCTTCCCTTTTCCAAAAACCCACTCTCTCAGCCTGTCTTCTCAGGAGAGGTTATGGTACTTTCAAGTGGATAAATTGTAGTTTAAAAGAACTGAAATGTAAGTTTTGCAGTGGCAGAAGCTGGAAACAGAAAAAAGCAGCTGTACCTGGTGCTGGTATTACAGTTTCTAGATGTGTCTGATCAAGCTTCAGCTTGTCCCCAGAGTCAATCACTTTCACAACTGCTGTGTATTTGTCAATCACTTCCTGTTGTGAAAGGCAGAGGCCAATCAGAAAAACAGAACATTTTTCTCTAAATTTACATTTCAAAGTTAACAAATTCTGGCATTATGACTCTGCAATTCTATGTTTTCAAAACCAGCAAAATGCAAGGGCTCCAGCCTGGAGATTTTGTGTGCAAATGAGAACATGCAGCTTAAATATCAGTGCAGAATTGACTGGTCTTGGGTTAAAATCCAACTGCACTGCTGTTGGTCACATCCCATGGACACAGGGATTATTTTACAACATGGATGTGTTAATAGGGACAAACTACACAGGACAAAACTGTGCTTGAGAAAGGATCACTGAATAAATGACACTAAACCAATTCAGAGGTTCACTCCCTGTCCAGAGTAAGTCCCAATACAGGTGAGGTGACATTTCAGTCCCTAATAGTGTTGTCTTAAGGCTGAACAACCTGCGCATCGAAGCAAATCTTCCTAAGTCACCTAATTCCAGAAAAGCCAAACCAATGCCACACGTTCCCCATGGCCCACCTTACCTTAACAACTGCCTTCTTCTTGTGGTACTTCTCTCCAAGCTTTTTTGTTACAATTTTTACAATGATTTCCTGGGAGATTTGAAAGGAGAGAAAAAAATAAAATAAAGGGCCAAAAAGTGCAAACAACTCTACAATCTAAATGAACAGTACAGCACAGTGCAGGAAACAATAGTAGTAAAGATGTGACTTTCAGGAATTTGAGCCAAATTATTGGCTCAAAGTAGCATCTTTCAAGACCTTTTTGGATTTCTTTGACAAATACAGTTACACTTGAATTCATGATCTAATGTGACAGCCCACAATGAGTCAAGAGCAGGAAAGGAAAAAATAAGTGTGAATTTAGTTTGCAATCTGCTTTTGGATCTTTACACTAACCAACAATGGCTTCAGAAATTCCAATTCTAAATGGCTGTATTTGGTATAATAATAATAATTAAGTCACTTACAGGCTGTAACCAGTAGTCTCTTCGAGATGTTCTTTTCTTCTCCTCTTCAAGCTAAAGAATCACAACAAATAATCACCATTTACTTCCTCCTTCCACTGCAGCTTTCCTATGCCTTTGAACAGCTTTGAACGAATTCTCCAGCCCCATGTCATGTGTGGAACAAAAATATTCCCAAAACCCTAAATAAAGCTAAGTCAGTATGGTCTTGCCTCATAAAAATTGATTTGATGAGTCCAGGAACTCATGGTAAAATTATGGTGATTTCTATTTTTTGGGGGGAGGCAAGTGTTTCTAGGTATTTTCTTCTCTTGCAAAATCTGTATCTTTACTTTCAACACCTCACTCATACAGGAAATAGGCAGAGTTGAGCAGCCAGTTTTATGAGGAAATGAAAACAATTTTATGGGGAAATGAAATTATTTTGCTTGGTAAGATGTGGAAGTTGGAATTCCATATGAACTGAAGGTCTGAGGTCACTTCAAAAGGATGCCCTGGTGAAGTGAACATTGCCACAGGCACACGGGCACACAGAAACAGATCCTGCATGATTATTACCTCCATGATCTCATCCAGTGCAGATTTCTTCTTTTTCTCTTTGCTCTGACCAGAGCTATGAGCTGCTTCTTTTCTTTTAACTGCCCCCTCCACCATCTTCAGTGCATTCTGTCCAAGGACACTGCAGGAAAAGTAAGATGGTGTTTTCACAGCAGATCTTATATTCTTTTCCTCTACCAAAATGCATTTGAAGAACTGGCAGTGCAAAAAGGCCTGCTGGTTCCTGAGTTCAATGAAGAAGACAAAAGCTGGTGTGCAAGTAAGAATTTCAAATTTGAAAGGATAAACTTCAGAGAAGCCACCTGGATAGAGGAACTCTCAGGCATGGCAGATATCCAGAATTCCTTCCAGACAGAGATATTGAGGCTATTTGGCATTGGGAGAAAACACCCTGCAATCTGTAGAAAAGAACTCCACACCCAGCAAACAAATGTCACCTTCACAACCATATTCAAAATAGGCAAACAGCCTAAGAAATATGGAAAATAAAGAGCACTCAGCACAAAAAGTTATATCTCAGGGATGAGGGAACATCTAGGTAAAGTAAGAACTGCCCACGAGCAGCTTCAGTTCAGCCATTTTTATAACAGACATTTCAACACAGTAAAAAAAAATAGGTATTGTTTCAACTAAAAAATGAAGGCAGCTGCTCTGAGGTGAACAGTGATGCAATAATTAATATGGCCTTAGGACAAATTGCACATTCTGCCTGTCGTGAGGATATTGGATATTACTCCCACAGGGAAGATACCCCACAGGAAAGAAGATACAGGAATTGAAGTAGAAAGAACTTTAAGAGAAAAATTGTATTTCAGAGGAGGTCTGAATAAACAGAGTTTGAGAAAAAAAATCACACATTAAATCACAAATCAAATAGGAATTACTTAAAAAAAATCTCATAAAGGGCAATATACAATTAAAACATAACAACTGCAGTGTCCACATTTAAGAAGACAAACAAATCTAGCTGTGAAGATCTTACTGCACTACCATTTCAAAGCTTACCAATAAGTATTTTGTATATGCTGTGAAGCAATTAGACCACTTGATACATGATTTCACATTTGGCCGAATTTTAGCAAGGACATGAAGTATTCCTCACTGAAACTATTCAAATGAGACTCTGAATTAAGTTTCAGAATCATCCTAAGTACAACTCTATGCTTAGAGATAATTTACAAGTTTTCCTCAAGGCCTGCAATCTGTACCTATTATTGTAAAGAACTGCTTTACTGTCTCATTTTCTGGCTGGCATATATCCCATCAGATACCTTATCTAAGAGCTGAGTGTGATGAGGGGAAAGCTTTCTTTTTGCCTGCAATACATTCAGTTACAGTATTGCCTCACATGAGAAGATGTACTGCTCATCAAACAGTTCCACAGACTGCTGTAAGTCAGTATTACTTGCATTATTGATCCCTTTTGTCCTGCATTGCTTGTGGTTACACGATGACAATTAAATTCCACAGCTCTAGGAAGATTTATTTCAGGCAGATTTAGCTGCTTAAACGATGACCAGAGAAAGTATTGTCTCCAATTAGACAAGGCAATCAAACCTTTTAGCAACCAAAATTAACAAGTCACGAATATCCATTCATAGAAGGCAGCTGGATCAGATGAAATCACTGCAAATGCTTTGGCTGGATCCCTTTCCCACCCACCATGGAGGAAGTTGTAACTGCCTGTTACTTTATGGGCATCTCCCATGAAGCACAGAAAATTCAAGAAGGCTCCTCACAGCTCACATTTAAGATATACCCATTCATCCATTTTAAACACAAAACAAACCATGAGGTCACTTAGTAGCCCCTTCTGAATGCCAAGAAAGGATGAGAGATCAGACTCCAAATATTTCAGGACAAGACAAACCTTCCTGTTCATACAAATACCACTGTCATACAAGTGCTTTGCAACAGTAAGGGTTGGCCTTAAATTCTTTTCTCACCTTGTTTTAGAAGATGCTGCGACTGAAGTACTTGCTCCTTTGTTTAAATTAAATGTAACTAAAAAATAAAGAGACATTACTCTATTTCTATCTTTAAAAATAACTGCATTGAAGGATGCTAATAATTTTTAAAATCTGCAAATAGAAAAAAAATCATAAATTTGAAAATATTTACTAATCCATATTTTGGTTTAGGTTTTTAAAATAAATTAAACTTTTTAATACAGAATACTCTGCATTTCCATATTCTAGTGCTCTTTATCTCAAAGTATTCTATGAAACACCAAGCAGGCTTCAATGCTCATTTCATCTGAATCACAAAAGCAGCCCCAGTAGGTCCTAGAAAATTACATCCACCAAAAGCTGGTTACCTTTTTCTTCTTCGTTTTCTCTGTTCAGTTCAGTATAGACTGGCATTTCCTGCCAAAAGACCATAAAGCACATTTAAATAATCAAACAGAAAACTGAGTAAAGTTATCATTTTTTGGTGATGACTGATTAGCTCAGTTTTACAGACCACCGTGAGATTTTTACCAGTAACTGTAATATTCAACCTGGTTTGATCTGTAAAAGATTAAAATTGAAAACATCATCTCATTACAGGCTCCTGTGCAAAATTATCCAATTAACATACATGCTGCCTAAACTTGCTCAATTCCAGCATAAAAGGCAAGTGGCCTTGCTGCAGCAGTTTTCTCTATCTGAACCAGCATGATCTGACTAGTTTCTGGACAGACTGATAACTCAAAGAAGGAGATTCTGGTATCTTTCCAATTTTTAAGCACCAAAGGCTCAGACCGTTTAAATTTCAATTAGTTTCAAATTAAGAAGCACGTAATTGCTTACAACAGCATTTAAATATACCCATCAATGCCCAGGATCAAATGGGAGCTTCCAGCCCCAGGTAACAACGTGTATGGGAGTAATGGATGATGCCAAATAAACAGACCTCAAATAACCACACCAGCACCACCAAAACAGAACTTGTCACTGTGTGGATTTGATTAAGCCAGATCCCCCTGGTTGTTTATCTCAGCCTCCTCAGTGTACAAGGCATTTGTTATCTGCAGCCCTATTAGCTGTGAAATACCATAAATGAAGACACTTCATGCAGGTTATTGGACTGTTTGGAACCCATTTCTAAATTCAAGAGTGATTTTTAAATCATTAATCAACTGAAGAGCAGTAATTATTACTTCCTTAGTATTAATGCAAGCTAGGTTAAATGTAACTCCAAGTTAGGAAGCAAAGGAAATACCAGTGCAAGAATTCCAGCAGCATCAAATTCCCCACTGACTTAAGCCCAAGGAACTTTGAGCTGAAGGTTCACACACAATGCAATTTTCCTCACCAGTTCTTTCCCCTCCAAACCTCTTCTAACTTGTTGTTCAATGAATTTAGCAGTCTTTTCTTCATCATCGAGGTCCTGTTTCTTCTTCCTTTCTTGTTCTTGCTGCCTGCGGATGGTCTCTGGATCCCTGTCGATGTACTGGATGTACCAGCCTTTAGGAGTCTCATCAACCTTACAAAGACCTAAAAAGTCAAGGCAAAACAAAGTAAGATTAATATTACCAGTATCAAGATCATTTTTAATCCATGTCCACTTAGCAATGCAGATAGTTTACCAGAGACAACACGCCCCTTACTGGGCTGCTAAAACTGATTTTGAATTACCTGTACCATGTATTTCTGCCCTCAGCTACACAGATCTGTTTGGACACAAGCCAGATTACATCACAAAGTGCACCAAGTGTTTCACAATACTTTCCTTATTGAAGAAAATGTTTCCTTTCCACTGTTTTAACAAGGAAGAAGAGAGAAATCTAACATGTATGAATGATACACAGTCACAGTATCGTACAAAAGGAAACATTGCAGCACTGTGCTATTGTTTCTGACTCTGGCAAGAGTGACTTTCAAAACACTCTGTAACTGCTGGACATATCCTGCAGAACAGGGGCACCCAGCGCCAAAGAAAACTTTCTGTCACACCACAGTGCCATTTAATCTCTCTTCCTCCCACTAAACACAGATCTGCAGGTCTCTAGCTTTAGCCCTTCCACTAGGCCAGGAGTGAAAATGACTGCTTGCTTCTTGTCACCTCAGGCATGGAAAGATTCTGTAGCTTTAAGGGATTTTAATTTTTAAATTGAATTTCCTAGTTTTTAATTTTTAAATGGCAACTGTTAGAAGTTGATTTAGAATTTAGCAACGTATCCAGTAAATACAGACCAGCAGATGAAACAAGGAAGGGCTCACAACTGATATACTTATCCTAGACTTCTAACATTTTTCATAAGCAAACTCCTAATGGTTAGCACAGAAATATGTTTGGAGATCTTTTCATGTATATACGGGAAGGAAGGGGAAGAAAGAAAAAAAAAACCTAACATAAATATTTGCTGATCAATTCCCATGAATTCAATTAACCAAAAATTTTAAGACTTCCCAACCCTGTGCAGGCACACTCACCTTCTCTCCCCAGCCATTTTGTAAAATCAGTCAGAGTCTCCCACTGTGTGGCATTCATGTGGATGTGTTCTCGATGGCTGATGTATTCATTGTATACAATATTATTGTGGACTCTCTTTGTTCCTAAAAGACAGAATTGTTACTAATATTATTATTATTATTATTATTATGTGGATTGCATTGAACCAACGAAAGACTAGAAACAAACAAAGAAACAGCAAAATATTTACCAAATCGCCTCCTGAGCAATTCCAGGAAATCATTTCGGAACTCCCTTAGGAAACAAAAAAAATATTTTTAGTAAAACTTTAACAACTAGGAAGCAATTTTCTGTTGTCATTAACAATTAAACATCTGCAGTATAAACCTGACTATTCTTTTGAACTGAGCATGATGATATTCAGACAAATTTCCCTGTTTTAGAGCAGGATTACATGCAGGTTGAAACATAATATGATATATGCACACACCTTAAATCTTCAGGAGAGTAACAGCCTCTCAAAGGGATAAAATGGAGCAAAGGAATCTCAACACTTCCCACTAATTGCTGGTGTTCTGTTACCAGGTGTCTTCCCAGGCTGACTGACACAGGGTACAGGGCAGCACAAAGGGCAGAGGGGTGGATGAGGCAGATGGATCACTCATCTCCCTGCTAATTCCAGGGCTGCAGCACAAAGCCTCACTTCAGACTCGTGCTGAGGACAGCTCCAGTCATCCCAGCTGTCATGCAGGTCAGCTGGACAAAGGCCTGGGAGAAGCTGGGGGATGTCAATCCCTCCCCTGGCTTGTTCTCTCTCTGTTATGGCTATTTTAGCTCGTGTGTGTGTGCGTGGCAGTCACTCAGCAGGGACAGAAAGGTGATCTATTTGTAACACAGAGCAACTTTAAACAGGATTAAAACACGAGATAAAACTGTCAAGTTTGATTAAAAATCCTGGCTTCCTGAACTCTCTCACCTAAAGTTTAAAGGTGCCACTGCCTAAATTTTCAATTGCGAAACAGCTGACACAAATATGTATCCCAATATAAATTAGTGTCATTAATAAACAATCAAGTGTCTTCAGTGGGACATTATTGGGCCTTAGGGATGTGGCTATGCACATCTGATACAGGGATGAAGATCTGGGTAAGAATATCCAGAGGACTTACTCAGAGAAGTAATCCATGAATTGCTGAGGATTTTCAGAAGCCAGCAGCAACTGCCTCTGGTGAGACTCAGACATGCAGTGACACTTGAAGCCATTCTATAAAGCAAAAACAGATACTTTGCTTGTCTTTGTCTCAATTTGCAACACTCACAGATGAAGGGAGTACTAAAATCTTGCAAATAAAATGCTACAAGTGTGATCGCAGCTCCCACAATGTTCCCCTCAATAGCAACGGGGACATTCATAAGGTAGATTGATGATACAAGGGACAGCGGCTTTAAACTAATAGAGAGCAAGGTTAGATAAGATATTGGGAAGAAATTCTTCTCTGTGAGGGTGCTGAGGCTCTGACACAGGTTGCCTAGAGAAGTTGTGGCAGATTCATCTCTGGAAATGTCCAAGGACAGCTTGGACGGGGCTTGGAGCAACCTGGGATAGTGGAAGGTGCCCCAGCCCATGGCAGGGGGTTGGAAGTGGATGATTTTTAAGGTCCCCCCAACCCAAACCATCCTGTGATTCCCCAATATCGGAGCTGTGACAAGAGCTGACCCCGACCAAGGGGACCCGATCCCAGGAGAACCGGGACTGGGGGTCCTTAGGTGGAGCTCGGAGCGGCCCGAAGGACCGGGGACATCCCGCCTCCAGCGCACCCTCAGTTACCTCATCGCGGCACTGCTTCTGACACATCTGGCAGTACCACCGCAGCTTCTGCAGCCCCTTGGACTTGATGCGGTTGGCGATCGCTTTGGGGCTGAGGAAATCCGACTTCCCCATGGCGCCGGTCCCGTCCCGATCCCGATCCCGATCCCGATCCCGACGCCGCTCCGGATCCCGCCCCCCCCGGAAATGGCGCCGGCGCCCTGGAAGCGGATCCCGGCGGGGCGGCGCATGCGCGGTGCGGGCGCGCTGACCTTCAGCGGGGCTGTGGTGGAGGCGCCGCCATGTTCGCCCGGGGCGCCGCGGTCGCGCTGCTCCAGCCGCAATGGTACCGGCACGGGCTGGGACGGGCGCTGTGGGGACGGGGGAACGCGTCCCGACGGGCGGGGCGGCTCTGCGGGGTGAGGGGGGGAATGGCTTCCTTCGGCCGTGCGGCGCCCGGGGGGCGGCGGGGTCGCGGCCTCGGGCGGCCCGGGAGGGGCTGTGGGCTCTGAGGGGTGGTGGCGGACCGGGCATCGGGAGATGAGGGCAGCGGGGATCCGCAGGGATGGAGGGTCCGTCCTCGGTGGGTGGAAGTGCACGGCCGGGGTGCGTGAATGGGACAGGCGAGGGTTAAAGGACAGGTTTGTACATGGCAGGAGACCCTGCTCTGGCCAGGAAATGGTGTGGCCTCCCCCGCTTCGTTTTAATGGTCTTTAGAAACTAATTGCATTGCATGAAGCTTTGTTTAAAACTATTTTTTAAAAAAAATTTAATTTGCCCTTCTAATGCCCTCGTTTGCTCCCTGCCATTACCCAAGGCGGTGGATAATGCATTAAACCTTTCTCTGTCCTGGGCACTGCTGAGGCGCCGCCTCGAGTCCTGGGGCTGGTTCGGGGCCCCTCAGTTCAGGAAGGACATTGAGGTGCTGGAGCGAGTCCGGGGGAAGGATCTGGAGCCCAAATGCTCTGAAGAGCAGCTGGGGGAGCTCAGCCTGGAGAGGAGGAGGCCTGGGGTGACCTTATCGCTCTACAGCTCCCTGACAGGAGAGTGCAGTCAGGTGAGAGTTGGCCTCTTGTGCCAGGCAGCCAGCGGCAGGACACGAGGACATAGGTTTAGGTTGTACATTAGGAGCAATTTCTTCACGAAAGCGTGGTTAGGCATTGGAATGGGCTGCCCAGGAAGGCGGTGGAATCACCGTCCTTGGAGGTGTCTAAAGAAAGATTGGATATGACAGTCAGTGCTGTGCTTTAGTTGATAACGTTGTGTTCGGTCATAGGTTGGACTTGATGATCTCAGAGGTCTTTCCCAGCCTAACTGATTGTGTGAAATTATACAGATGAGTGAAGGATGAAGGTGTGCCTACAAGCCACAGGTCAGAGTGGCTTGTCTCTGCCAAAGATGTCTTTTAAGAAATAGCAAATCTTTCAATTTTTGTCACTCTGAAAGAGGCTTGCCCTTGGCAGGTGTTGGTTTGCTGGAGTGCTGTTGAATTATCCTAATTTCTCCTGCATTCCTTTTCAGGGGCCAAGTCAGGAATATGGCAACGCTAAAAGACAGTAAGTAAAGGTTTTGTCTGCTCCTGAGAGAGGAAGAATGTTGCAGGAAAACCCTATTTTAAAATATAATTCTGTTTAGCCTCTCTTGGGTAAAATGGTTGTGGTACATACCAGTGATACATAGGCCTTCAGTGCTAATTACATTAAACAAGTGTCCTTCAGAAAAGGAATTGCTTGAAGTGGTTTTGGCTGTAATTTAGAAGTCTTTTTATGGTTTTACTCAAATATATTAAAAAAAAATATCATATGTCCTAAACCAGATTTCTGCTCACCTGTAAGAATTAGTTTCTGTTATGTTTATGGGGTTTTTTTCGCCTTGTGCTTTTATGCAGCATTTGGAGGGAAGAAGGAATTGACTGAATGGTTTTAGTGTAATAATGCTTCCTTAAGCCATTCCTCATAGTTCTAATGTAGGGGCATTGCCTTGGAATTGTGCTTGTATATGAGATACCTGCTTTGGTTTCTTTTTCCATTAGTGTTTTTATAAGTGTCGTTTTACCACAGTCTAAATGGAGGAGGAAATTTATGCAGTCTTCACACTATGGGGACTTTTCTGTTTGTTTCCTCTGCTCGTCATCTGTGAAAGATGACATACCCCAGTTGACAAATTTGTGAAACAGGTAGATGTGGAAGCAAAGAGAATAGTAAATAGATTTCATGTTAGGATAAATATCTAATGAATGTTATGTCTGAAGGAAATAACATCTTTATTGTAAAGATGAATTTGTGTTAGCTACATGCTTAATCTAACTGCAAATACTGAGGTCCTCTATGAGATTTATTTTATTTGTACACTGTTTGTTTATTTATTTCTTCTGCTTTGAGGGACATGGCAAAATATTTTTGGATGGCTCTTGCTGGCATTTTGTTGTTTGGGTTTGAGTCGTTATGCTCAGTGCAGTCTGTGACCTTCAACTCTTCACCTTGCAGTCACCAGGCGTTTGAAGTCCATCAAGAACATCCAGAAGATCACCAAGTCCATGAAGATGGTTTCTGCAGCCAAATACGCCAGAGCTGAGAGGGAGCTGAAGCCTGCCAGGGTCTATGGAACAGGAGCTCTGTGTGAGAGAAAGTTCTTGTACTTAGTCATGGGGGAGCAGAAGAGGAGGTTTTCATAGTGATAAAATGCCAAGGCTTTTTAACCTTCCAGTAGTCTGTTTCCAAAAGAATTTGCACAGTAGATTTCACTGAGTGACATCTGATCAGAGCTGTGACTGGCTCTGAATTGTTTCTTGCTCACATCTGATCTGACCATGTGCAAACTTGGAACAATTGCAAAGGAGATAAAATTCATCTGGCTGAGATCTGGAGCCCTTTTGGTATTGGTTATAGTTAGAATAATTCAGAGCTTTTTTAATGACTTACTTGCTTTTTGACACTTAAAAGAAAGTGATGATTTTGTTTTTCAGCTCTTTATGAGAAAGCAGAAATAAAGGCACCTGAGGACAAGAAGAAGCACCTCCTTATTGGTGTGTCCTCTGACCGAGGCCTGTGTGGTGCTATCCATACATCCATTGCTAAAACCTTGAAGAATGAGATTACCAACCTCTCAAATGCAGGGAAAGAGGTTATGGTGGTTGGAGTAGGTGACAAGATCAGAGGCCTGCTTCAAAGGTAAAAAGATGAGGGCCAAAACTCACACCACAAAAGAGTTTAGTTTTGAGTTTTGCTTGTTTTCTGTGGTAGAAATTTCAAGGCTGTTTAGAAGATTGTGTGACATTGGTGGGAATTTGCATTTAAGTGAGCTGTATTAAATTCAGGTTCTTCTAAAGGAAAATCTACAAATATTCTAAAAGTGGTTTTGATAATCTCACAATTTGGGAAACTGTTGCACAGCACTATTATGTTCTTGAAATAAAAGCCTGAAAGCTGGCAGCTGGAGCTGTTACACGAGTGTGTATTGTGAAGCTGTCGTAATTAAACTAAGGGCAAAGTTTCTTTCAGACCCTAATTCAATAAAATGTTCAGTTCTGAACAATCCTAAGTTACAGCCAGTGACTTCCAGTAAGTCAGTCTTGCTGCCTCTTTGTACTTTAGAGCATCCACTTGGATCTAACCCAGGTTTGCTGTTGCTGCAGGACGCATGGCAACTATTTCCTGGTGACATTCAAAGAGGTGGGACGGAGACCTCCGAGCTTTGGAGATGCCTCAGTCATTGCTTTAGAGCTGTTAAATTCTGGGTTTGAATTTGATGAAGGCTCTGTCATCTACAATCGGTTCAGGTAAGATTGAGCTGAAATTTCACTGAAAAAATACTTGGCAGAACTCTTCAAGGAGCATATTGGCTCAATGAAGTTAGTGAAAACTGACTGTGATTTGGCATGTTCACTTTATTTCTTGATTTTGCTGTGTGTGAAGAACTGGGCTATTTTCTTTAGTAGCTGTGGTTGGAACTCTCTTTTGACTTGTGTAGAGTGAAGGCTGTTATATTTGCAGTCAGCACAACATTATATCCACGTGGTATCCAAGATCTTCTCATCAGAGTTGTCACAAAACTTTGTGGCATTGGAAAGTGAGAAGTTGTCTATTCTAATTTGATTTGAACCATTCAGTTTAGTGTTAATTGAACTGAAGAGCCTATTTTGCTCTTTTTGTACAGGTCTGTCATCTCTTACAAGACCGATGAAAAACCAATCTTCTCCTTTGAAACTGTGGCTGGTTCTGGTAAGTAGGGAGCCAGAAACCACCAGTTACATGCAGTGATAAATCACAAGAAAAGTACTCTGACAGTGGGAACATGGTATTAAAACATCTTATGGTGGTGCCTGTATCATAAGTTTAACAGATAGTTTTATGTTAGCCAAGTTCAGCCCAAGGCTGTGTTACAAAGGTGCTGTGGTGCAAGGAGGTTAAAAGGAAAGGTGATACTAGTTCTGGTTTGAGGTTGTCTCAAGCAAGAATTGTGCGTATGTAAACTCTGTCAGTTCCAAAATTTTCAGCACTGAACAGCCTGAGTGGTGAGGGATTTTTTCTTCACTGCTCACTAGAAATACTCTAGAATGTTTCTGCAGCATATGGGAAGGTTAAATATAATATGGCAATAATGTATTTTGCTTTGGTGTCACTTTCCTAATATAAAACTGAATTAAAACACAGAATTCTAGCTAGCATAGAGGTTCTGAAGGTACACATAATATGTGCAGGAAATCCCTCTATGCTGCCCTAAGTGATGAAACAGCCCAGCCAAGTAATCTTCTTGTTCTTGTATTTTGGTGGAAGTAGTGGATCTTGGATGTCTCTAAGCCTGCTCTTCCATGTTTTGCAGAAAGTCTAAGTATCTATGATGATATTGATGCTGATGTGCTGAGAAACTACCAGGAGTTCACACTAGCAAACATTCTGTACTACTCCCTGAAAGAATCCACCACCAGCGAGCAGAGTGCCAGGATGACTGCCATGGACAATGCCAGCAAGAATGCTTGTAAGCTGCTCCCTGGGTTTTTCAGGGCTTCAGTTGAACAGCAGGAAAGTGCTGATGTCCCTCCTTCAAAGATCAGCTATTTCCTGTCTTAATTCCACTTGGAATAGTTTTTTTGAGCCAGTTCAACTGAGATTCTGTTTCAAATAGGAGCTATATTTAGTGCCTGGAAAGAAGGATTGGTGTCAAAAAACAAGCTTAGGACTGGAAGTGAAATAACAGATTAGTTTAGTATTTCATATGCCTTTTAAACAATCTTGTGGCTAAATATTCTCTATGTTCACTCATGTGGCAGCTCTGAGGATTTCCTGAATTTTTATACATCTGTACCTACTCATTCACCAAATACAATTAGTGCAGCACAATTTAAAGCTGGGGAAACTTAAAGAATGGAGCTGTCATGGAGCAAGTAGAGAATATATGAATATTCCTTGGAAGATTACTGGTGATTGTGTGAGGTTGATGTGATGTGCAGGTGGGCTGCCTGGAATGGTGGGCATGCGTCTGATGACCAGCTTGAGAGAAATTTCTGTGTTTAAAAACAGTTGAGGAAAAAAGAATTAGAAAAATCTGTCTGCTTTTGCCACAACTTGAAGGAAGTAACAATGTAGTTAATTGACAGTGAAATCGAATTTCAAAGCAAATGATGCATCTTATGTTATGTTGCAATAAGCTGTGTCATACCTGGTGTTTACAAGTCTGCCAGCTGTTCTGCAGATGTTTCACTGACAAGCTGAATTCCCAGGTTTCTGGATTCTTTACTATAACACTTGTAGGGAAAAAATGTCAGGTGCACTAAACCTCTTGGTATTTGCAGTGGTTTAAAAGACACTTGGATATTCTGCCCATACAGCTTCTCTTTGTGTGCATTTACCCGTTTATTTTGTGTTTAAACTCCAATCCTGCCTTATTCCAGCCGAGATGATTGACAAGCTGACCTTGACGTTCAACCGCACCCGTCAAGCCGTCATCACCAAGGAGCTGATTGAAATCATCTCTGGTGCTGCTGCCCTGTGAGTATTGGTATCAACATGCAGTCATGTGCCGCTCGTGTGCCAGGGTAACAGGCAAGGTTTGGGATTGTGGACCCTAGAACCACAGGGAAGGCAGTCCCTGGCATGGCTCCCAAGCTTTTCAGCCTGTGCAGTTCTACTAACCAGAGCAAAGTTTGGCAGTTTTTTCTGATCAAATATGGTTTAAAAGCTGGAAAAATAGATCTTCAGCCTCATCGTGCGTCCTTGCCTGGAGAAGTGAGGGTTTTCCTCCTTTCTGGCCTTTGGTGGATTTCCTTCCTCCTCCCTTTTACCTGGATGGTTCCTACTTTGCCTGGTCAAACAGCCCAGTAGTGTTGAGTGGGGGAGAGCAAATGGCATGCCTGAAATGCTTTTGGGTAAATCAAGTGTTCAGAGGCTGAGAGTTTGGGGGTGGGTTTGCAAGGAGGCAATTTCCAGAATTTATTGTTATGGAATATGTGTTTTACTTGAAGTTCAGTATTTTGCTTGTTTGCCTGAGACTGAGGTTTTGTGCAGTTGTGTGCTGCAGGTTACAAATGTGTGGGCTTAGACCACAATTTGTAACTGCATGTAGCTCATGTGTATTACTGTAACCGTTAAAAATTTGTGCTGTGTATGGAAATACATGTGTTCATATCCTGTGGATTTACAGAATTCCTGGAATATCTACTTTATATTATTACGGTGCTGTATTGTGCTCCTCACAATACATTTGTGGTCATAAATCCCTGCAGTTTTGCCTGAATTTGCATGAATTGCTTCCTAACCTGCTTGTTTTGTTTTTTCTCATAATACCATAACCAGGGATTAATCGGGGAAATCGCTTCAGCCAAACCCAAGAGGTAAAGTTGTGCCATAGAAACTGGATTGTGTTTTAAAATGAATTAGCACGAAAATATGAAGTCAGATGAGGAAGCCAGAATTGAGTGGTCTTGGTCAGACAAACTTCTAAAGAGCTGTGAAATTGGACATTTCCAGTTTGAATCTCTGGACGATGAGTTCTTAATTTTCAGTAATTTTAAGGAAAATATGTCCATGGAGGCATAATCCCATATGAGTTATAATTTTCTGTGGTTTTTTTCTCTATTATGGGATTTGTTTGCAATTACTGTTTGAATTTTTGCATAGTGGCCTGATTTAATGCAATTACTTAAAAATGTCTGTGTGTAAGACATACCTAAAGAGGTTTCTGTATTAACATGAACATATTCCAAATCTAAAATGTAAGGAAAATTTTGAAATTTAAAATGTAATTAAAAAAAAGATTTGCTGAATAGTTGGGGGGTGGTAAGGAATATTAATGCAGTATTCAAATTGGGGAAGGTAACAGTTTTAGATAAATACATAAACAGATGAAAAGGTTTTAATTTGTTTCAATTTCCCTTACAGGTGAAGAAGAGCTCTTCTGAGCATATGTGGTTTAGCCTGCCTGTGTCTATGTTAACAAGACTGGTCTGTTATCTTGTGAAGAAGTGGAAAAGCCCCAGAAATCTGTAAATTCTTACAATAAACCACCTCCATGAAACAGATCCCTTTGTCTGTGGAGCAAATGCTCTTGGAGTCCAAATATCTGGGTTGGGCTTGGGTGTGCTTTGAAACTTTTATTTTTTAGAAGTCTGTGCTCTTCGTTTTTAATTTATTTGCCATGTGAAACATGTAAGTGGATGGTTTTTTTGAAGAGTGGAAGATATTTTTTGACTTCACCCTGTCTTTGAAAGTGAAGTGACCTACTTTGACAGGTACATTGTATTGTGGGCTGAAGGAGACTGGAATAACCTCTGCATCACACAGCTAGAACACGGATCTCTTTGTATTGCTGCTGTTTCCAGATGTTGAATTTTTAAAATTAACAGATGTGATTAGATGACTCACTACAGAGGTTATTTAGAATGCACAGTTCATAGCATGGTCAAAGTGTGTATGGAAATGTAAATGTCTGAGGGCCGGGGCACCTCTGCTGTGGAGACACCCTGAGGGTTTTGTTCAGCCTGGAGAAGAGAAGATTCCAGGGGAGACCTTTCAGCACCTGAAGGGGCTCAGAGGAGTTGGAAAGGGACTTTGGATAAGGGCATGGAACACCAGGACAGTGGCTTTAAACTGATGGAGGGCAGGGATAGATTGGATATTGGGAAGAAATTCTTCACTGTGGAGCGGGTTGGGAAGAAATCCTTTACTGGCACAGGTTTCCCAGAAGCTCATTCTGGTCCCAGTATGGAGTCCTGAGGACCTTGAGCTTCAGGACTTTGTTCTGGGTCCAGGTCCTGCTCTTCAGGCTGCAGATGTGAGATGTGAATGAGACTGATACAACAGACTACTCATGAACCAAAGTGCTAATTTATAAACGAATTAGGTTTTTATACTAGAGTTCTATTATTTACAGTATTGTCCTCCAAGCTCTGATTAGTTACATGCAACTTCTGAGTTACAGTTTAGCTCTTGTGTATCTCCACAGCCACCACTGAGTAAGAGCTCTGCTCCTTCTTGCCTCCTACACCACTCAGTTACTGTAAATTTTGTTTTTGGATCCATTTTGCCACCATAGTTCCATCCTTTTCCTACTTGTTTGTGTGTTTTTTTTTTTTTTTTTTTTTTTTTTTGGTGGTTTTTTTTTTTTTTTTCTTTATCCCAATTAAACAACTCACCCAGAAATACTTTTTCCTCATTGCTTCCAATTTGGTGTTCCATCCAGCTGGAAAGAAAAAAAAAAAGAGAAAAATAACCTTCCTGGGCAGCCTGTTTCAGTGCTCTGCCACGCTCTATGTAAGGAAGTTCTTACTCATGATGAGGTGAAACTTCTTGTGGTTTGGTTTAGTTTATGGCCATTGCTCTATATCCTGTCACTGAATGTCACTTAGGAGAGTCTGGCACCATCCTCTTGACAGCTGTCTCTGAGATACATTGAGATATTTATATTTATTTAGAGATACTGAGATTATTTCTAGAGATCTAGTACCACAGGATGGTTTGGGTTAGAGGGGACCTTAGAGGCGATCTTATTGCACCCGCTGTGATGGACGGGGACACTTTTCACTATCCCAGCTTGCTCAGAGCCCCATCTAACCTGACTTTGAATACCGCCACAGCTTCCCTGGGCACCCTGTGACACTGTCTCATCACCCTCACAGTGCAGAACTTCCCCCATATCCCATCTAAAACTACTCTGAAGCCATTCCGCTTCGTCTTGTCACTATACGCCTTTGTAAACAGTCTTGCCGCACGCTTCCTGTAAGCTGCCTTCGGGCGGCGGGGGCCTTTTCCCGCGGCGAGGCGCCGGTATCGGTACACTGCCGTCGCCCCGGCGGCTCCCGCGGCACTCGGGCACTCCGGGCGCCCGCCCGCGCCCCGCCCCGCTCGATGCGCTCGGCGCTGGAGCGGCGCTGCCTGCCGGGGGCGGGGCGGCGCCAAGATGGCGGCGGCGATGGCGGCGGTGGCGGGCGGTGCGTGAGAGCTCCCGCGGCCCCCCGGCCCCGGCGGGATGTGCGAGACCTACTCCCGCTGGCTGCTGCGGGTGTCGGTGGCGCAGATCTGCCAGGCCCTCGGCTGGGACTCGGTGCAGGTCTCGGCCTGCGACCTCCTCACCGACGTGCTGCAGCGGTACCTGCAGGGGCTGGGCCGGGGCTGCCACCGCTACTGCGAGCTCTGTGAGTGCGGACTGGGGCTGGGCCGGGGGGGATGCGGCTGGACACGGCCCTCGGAGGCCGCTGTGAGTGGTCCTGGCTTGAGCGGGGTCCGGACTGAGTGAGCTCCGTGAGCCCTGCCAGTCCCGGCCGTCCCGCCAAGGAAGCAGCGCTGGGGACTGGCGAGGCAGGGCAGGGGACGGGGAGGTGGGATTCGGGCAGGGCAGGAGGGCACAAGGAAGTGGTTTGGGGCAGTGCTGGAGTCTGGGGGTCAGGGCAGGAGGGCACGGAGAGGTGGGATTTTGGTAGTGCTGGAGTCCGGACGGCAGTGCAGGAGGGTATGGGGAGGTGGGATTTGGGGAGGGCAGGAGGGCACAGAGAGCTGTGGTTTTGGCAGGGATCTGTGGGACAGGGCAGGAGGGCACAGAGAGCTGTGATTTTGGCAGGGATCTGTGGGACAGGGCAGGAGGGCACAGAGAGCTGTGATTTGGGCAGGGATCTGTGGGACAGGGCAGGAGGGCACAGAGAGCTGTGATTTGGGCAGGGATCTGTGGGACAGGGCAGGAGGGCACAGGGAGGTGGGTATGGGGAGGGCAGGGGTCTGGGGGACGGCGCAGGAGGACACAGAGAGCTGTGGTTTGGGCAGCACTGGGGCCCTGGGTAGGGGTCTGTGGGGGAAGGCTGTGGGTAATAACTGTGGAGGTGTGCTGGAGGTGTGGAGGGCAGCTGGAACATGCTGCTTGTCAGGCAGTGCCAGGAGCTGGGGGTGCTTGGCAGGGGAGGGTCATGGAGCTGTGGTCATTTGGGCAAGGCAGAAGAGTGCAGGGAGGTGGGATTTGGGCAGTTCTGGGGTCTTCCAGCCCATGGGCTGGGGGGTGTGGAGCAGTGCACAGGACTGAGAGGATGGGGAGGGAAGCTGTGAGGCAGCACCGGGGCAAGGGGGTCCTGGTGCCAGGGAGGACTGTGGGGCAGTGGGTCTGGATGAGGAGTTGGGACTGTGGGGCTGGAGCTGGAGAAAAGGAGGCTCTATGGCAGTGGATCTGGGGTGTGGGGACATTGAGGATCTATCTCACTCTCTCTGGCTACAGGATGCTGGGGAAGGGGAGACACGAGCACAGGAGGGGAGAGGAGACTGTTGGCCCCATTGCTGGGATGTTCTGAATCTGGGAGGGGGTTGAACTGCAGGGAGAAGGGGCAGCCAGCCCCTTTTCCTGGTGGGATATGTACATGGGAAAGATGGGGTGCTGTTGTCGTGGCTCATCTTTGAGTCATCTTTTGTGCCCTGGGGCCAGTGCTGGGGGGGCTGTGGGAGTCCACTGCAGGTGGGGATGTGTTGAGTGGGGTTCACTGTTCTGGCACAATGGGAAGTGCTGAGGATGGAGGGTGCAAGCCTTGGACTCCCTCCTGCATGGAGTGGGAGTGGTGTGCTCTGGGAATGCTTGTGCAGAGGGGGGAAGCAGTGGTGCTGTGGGGCTAGGAACATGTGGATGGGGAATGTGGGAAGGCAGGGATGCACTGACATGTTTTTTGGGGGAAGTGGAGCTGTAATGCACAGGATGTGGGAGTGTGGCAGGGCTGCACATGGGAACTGTGGAGTGTAGAAGGGGTGAGTTGGGGCTGGGGATAATTTGGTGCACATGCATGAGGTGTGAGTGTTCTCATGTGGGTGCAGAGGAAGAGGTTTGACTGGATATGTGTGGGACTGGAGTTAGCCAGCGCTGCCATTGAGCTGGTACAGAAGGAGGTGGAGTGGTGGGGGGCAGGATGCCCGCGGCCTCACTGGAATTGGGGTGAGATGTTGCTGGGGTGGGAGCATGGAAGGGAGTTTATAGCAAGTGGGAGAAGAGAAAGAACAGGCCGGGGAATCAGTGCCAAGGACTGCTGGCTGGGTCACACAGGAGTGTGGAATATGAGTGTTGGTGGGATTGGGAATAGAGCACCACTGCTGGGTCTGGGTCTACAGCAGAGGATGCAGCTGTGTGTCCCTTGGGATTGTGAGTGTCCCTACAGAGCCTGCAGTGGAGCTGCTGAGGGGCTGGATGTCTTGCTGGTACCTGCAGAACATGGGATGTTGGAGGACAGGATGTCCAGTTGCTTGCTTGGCCAGTAATGCTGCCAGTGGGGCTCAGAGGGTGGTAGGGGTGTGCTGGATGTGGGAATGTCAGGAAAGGGTGCTGATGGGTCAGGAAAGAGTGCTAATGGGTCAGGAACGGGTGGGGAGGTGACAATCTGCAGGGAGAGGGGGGCTGTCAGGGTCACTGCCTGGTCTAAACACGGGAAATATGAGGAATGCAGAGCAAGGCTCAGGCTGTTGGTGTGGTTAGAGGGTTGTGGGTCTGTGTGTGTGAAGAGCTTTGCTGCCCTACACGTGGGGCAGGGAAGGTGTCATATGGCAGAGATTTGTGTGCAGAGATAGGGCTGCCAGTGCTCCTGCTGGATTTGTGAGTAAATAGGAAGGAAATGAAGGGGGAACTCCATAGTGGAGGGACTTTGGGAAGCAAGGGTACCCTGGAGAGGTGGATGTAGGCTGTGTGCCTGGGAAAGCAGGGCTGCTTGTGCCTCCTGTGCCTAGAGGGACATGTTCCCCATTCCTTTGGCATGCTGGAGAGCTGTGGCATCATGGGCAGCTGCTGCTCCATGTGTCCTGTACTCGTGGAGGGGAAAGTTCTGGAGAGCCCCTGGGGCAGAGGTCAGAGCAGTTGGGTCTGGCAGGGATTGGAGCTGGGATGGAGAATTGATTGCCTGAAGTGCTGGGTAGGTAGAAGGTGACTCAGTGCTGGTGGATTTGGGGGTTACTGTAGCCACCACCAGTTGGGAGAATGTGCTGGGGGCTGAGGGAGATTACTGGAGAGGTCACAGGGATGGCAGTCCTGAAATGCAGCGCTGGAAATGTTTGCCACTACTTCTGTCCAAGCTGTGGGAACTGGGCTAATGAGGTGTCACAGCCAGAGGTGAGAGGGAAATCAGACACATGTTGCTGTCAGCTGGTGGTGGATTTGATGCAGCATCAAGATCCGAGGAACTGTGAGGGCTGGGTGTGTTGGATTCCTCTGCAGGGGTGAATTTGGAGAGCGTGAGGAGCTGGGAAGTGCAGTGTGAGTGGCTTGGTCAGGAGAGGAGCAACCACAGCCTAACTGACTTTACCTGGTCCAGCCTCTGTGCTTCATCATTTCAGGAATAATTGAGATCAAGTCTGACAGTGCCAGTGTAACCAAGCTTAGGAATGACTGTGTGCTGCAAACTGAATTTCTTAGGTTGACTAGGTTTACTTGTATAACTTTTCCCAAATTTGAGAGCAAGCTAGTATAGAAATGGGACTGTGCAATATTAAACCCATATATCCCAGCAGCACAAGTGCAGCTCTGAAGTTTGTATCCCAATCCACACAGAAATTATCTTTTAAGCAATTAAAGGAGACAACATAGAGGGTTTAGGAGGATGGAGTTATGAGGTGAAGAAGAAGCTCACCTAGGTTTGGTCAGAGCTGTCCTTTCACAGGGTTATTACAATTTTTTGGGAAGATGCTTGTGCTGCAGTGTTTCTAGGACTGGGAGGAAAAGACACAGAGATGATGCAAATAAATGTTTTGGTGCTGAGGATTGGAAGTTTGTAGTGTTCAGGTATATCTCTCTTTGTTTTGGGTTTGCTTACTGAAAGTGAGTAAAGGCATTTTTCCCCTCTATGAATGGGGAGGTACCACAAGTATCACAATCTTTTTATTTGGTCGGGGTTTTTTTGTCGGTTTGTTTGTTTATTTTTTCTTTGAGGAGAAGGGGAATATGCTGTGTTTGTGCCAGTGATGTGGTATTTTTTTGTATTACCTCTCTTAAAATGATCCCTGTATTTCTTCCTTTAAAAAGGTTTGTAAAACGACGTCTTAATACTGAACTGATATCTCCCTGCGATTTCAGAATTGTTCCCTTTTGCTCCTAAAATAAGTTCCTGTACAAACCCAGCTCTGGATGAATGAGCTGAATTCTGCCATGGTTTTGCCTAAGTAGAATTAATTAAATTCCAATTGTAGCATCTTCATTGTCAGGGCGTTATCTTGGAGTCAAACCAGTGGGGTTTGAGTTAGCAGGGCTGTCAGCTGAGGGACATAATCTTTGTGTTCCAAACTGAATGGATTTGCTCTGACGTCGTGGCTTCGCTGTGAAAAGCCTGTCAGCTCTGCTCACGTGTTCTCTCACTTGCTGAAGGAAATGATGCCTCTCCCAGCTGGGTTAGATCTTTGTTCCAGCTGTTACATCCCATTAGGAGAGCTACATTCAAGATTTTCATTACTTTTCTGCTGTTGTTTCTTTGCATTTGCACCAGCTGTAGTTGATGGGAGCTTCTGTGGCTGCAAAGAGGAGGCGAAAGGATTTGCAAAGCGGGTTTAAGATGTGTTTGATGCCGTGAAATGCCTCTGAATGCTGTGCTGAGGGTGGAGGAGAGGCTGAACTTACAGGGAGAAAATCAGGGTTTTCCTCTTAAAGTACACCATCTCATGCTGCTCCAATTTGTGGAAAGCTTGTCAAAGGAACACCATTCAGTATGCTGTGTGCTGTTCTATCCTAACATTTAAATTCAATATTTGAAAACCAGTGTTGGAGTATGTAATTAAGGTATCAGGCTACAAAACAAACTGATGTAGAGTGGTTTCTGTGAGCAGAGTTCTGTGATGTTGTCGGTTTTAAGCAGAGGTGAAAAGGGAAAAGCTCCCTTTTAGGTGCCACTTTGTTTTGCAGTCCTGTTTCATGTGGTTTGATAGAGGAGTGGCAGAGCTGGTGCTTTGAGTTATCTGCTCTGGATTGTATAGGTTGGGTTTTTTCATACTGGGGAGCTGTCCATGAGGACAGGTCAGAATCTGCTTTGTTTGCCATGAATTTAGCTAATGTAGCTTGGCTGTGGGTGGGTGGGTTATAGACATGTCATATATATGTCTATTTTTTACGTAAATATTTACATAAATATGTCATTTTTTACCTCTTAACTTTACACATCCAGTAAGGGAGTTCAGTTTCCAGTCTATTTATGTGAGTGGTGCAGTTCATGGAAAGCATGAGGAGGGGAGTTGTGTTCACACCCCCCAAAGTCTCTTTTTTCTGGTACATTACTCTAAAAACCAGTCAGATAGAAGCTACTTAACTTCTATCACTGAGGGCACCTGGGCGTATTTCAACAGGACAAATATAGATTGTCTGCTGCTATAACTAAAAATGTAATAAGCTGGATAATTTACTTTTTGAATTTTAGAGGTGGATTTTCCTCTGCTTTCCTTCAATTTTCAGTGTTGAGCTTATGCTTGGATATACTGTGATTTTATTTTTTTTTCCCTCCTGAAATTTGCTAACAGTTAGGAAATAAAGTTAAAAATTTGATCTTTAGTTTCATATTGTTTGACTACTTTTTTGAAGATTATTTTTATGCAAACATAGAATTGTGGTATGTCTCAGGTTGGAAGGGACCCACATGGATCATTGACTCCAAGTCCTTGTTCCTTGCAGGACTACATAGTAATTATATATACATATAAAAATAGTAATGACAATATTGAATTTGGTATTAGTAGTGCAACTGCATTTTTGTTAAAAGGCAGGTTCTGATCTGGTGAGCACAGTATTATAACTTGAAGGAAAAAATTGCCATTATTGCAGAATGTTTTCCAAGTCAGAACTGGCTCCAAAACTGCTCCAAGGTCTGCACAGTCTCTCCTGTAAACTTCATTATAGCAAAGGGAGAATGCAAACAGCTGACCAGTATTTTCATTGGTAATTACCACAGAGGAGAGAATTCACCTGACTTCAGCCAATTTTTTATTTCTTTATAATGTCAAATTTACCTCTTTTTTTTTTTTTTTTTTTTTTTTTTTGTAGTACTTCATTCTTACAACTGTATGGTAATAACACCTATCAAAGGACTAGATTTTGATGAACTCAGTTTAAATGAGATGATTCCCTCTGCTGGTTCCTTGAATGACTTTGTAACAAGGATCTGTCCTGGGCCTGTAATATCCATTATAAGTGTACATTTTATGTCCTGATAACCTTAAGTGTTGATGTTTTTAGGCAAATTAACTTCTTACTGGCTGCCAATATAAAGAAGGACAATGTGGGTTTTTTTTTTTTTGCTTGACATTTCTGAAGTTACTGGGAGAAGGAGCAGACTGAGCATCAAGAAGATGCTTTTGGCTGACTGGTAACTACATTAATAGGACCTTTTTTTCCCCACTTAAGTGCATTCAAGTAAGGCATCCATGCTTATTAAATAACCTATTGTGCATGCTTATGACTTTGCTGAATAAAAGCTGGGTTGTCTCCTTGAAACAGTTATCCTGGAGTAACTTTTTGTAATGTGCTGGAGCACATTCAATCTGTGATAGAACCTGTAATTAAAATACCAAGGAGCTATACCTAATAATTTGCTAGTTAAAATAAAATCTAAAAAAATAAAACCTCTTTTACAGCAGCCATGAGGGGGAATGCTGAGTTATTTATAACATGTGTACATGTTGCATGGGTGGTGACTCATTAATTTTTCTTGGTATATTTATTACAGAACTGTAGTTGCTTCCTTTAAGAAACCTGCCATGAAACTAAAAGCTCTTCTGTTCTGTACTTACTTACCGGTTAAATTTTCACACGTTAATACGAACTTTGGGCCAGGAAGGAGGAGGTGGTGGGGGTGAGTTTGACAAAAGGAAATCAGCTATTCCTGAGACTGAATTTAAGACAAGTTAGACAGTTCCCTAACTCCCACACACCCCCTCACAGTGCCTTTGGGTGGCATGAGCACTGCCCTGCTTGTCTGCTGGTGGAATTCTTGTGGCTTTTGCAAAAATAATTAGGCTTTAGGATCTTCTAAAAAGTCCTTTTTCCCACAGCCCAAACCCTTGTTTGTAGGGGAGTTTAGTGCTCCATCCTCATTCTGTTTGATTTGTGCATGGGTTGGTTCATCTTCAGGTGATGCTGAGCATCATCACTGGGGCTGAGGGCTGGATAACCTTCCACACAAGTACTCTGCTCTGCCTGGATTCTCTTTGCCCATCATTTCAGTCCAGAATGTTTTTGGGCTGCAGTTCTGTGTTCGGATTCCTCCTACCTGGTGCTTGTTCTCATGCTCAGGGAAGCCAAGGGTACCGTAGCTGCATGGCTGTTCCCACAGGTTTCTGCTGAGCTGTTTTGAGACCAAATGATCTTAATTTAACTCTGCTGCCACCACAGCTTTACCTCTTTCGGAGCACAGTTCCCATTCAGGGAGATAGTGCAGCTTAAAAGCTTGAAAGAAAGGTATTTTCAGGCTAGTTCACTATTTGTGAGGTATAAGGAGGAGAGTTGTAACTTGCTGGATAAACTATTGCCACCTCCTTACATGTCTTCCCAGCTCTGAACAGTGACAGAATTTAAAGTGTTGTGGTATAAAGAACAGCAAGAGACTGGAAACAAAAGCTCTCAAGTGTCTGTGATCCAGCACTGACTTGCTGTGTGACATTAGATTAATTATTTCACTGGGAGGCTTCAGCATCTGAATTTTTAAACTGAGGATAGCACAGATATGTGAAGAATAATGAGATAAGTTCAGTATGCACAGATTAAACTTTTTTTCTTGGCATCATTTGCTTGCAGAAAAAAGCCTAAGACTAAATGAAACACCAGGAGAGAGTGTGTTACATGTTTGTCAGCATTCCTTTTCATGGGTCTGGCTTCTGCTACTTTACTGATTTTTTTTTTTTTTTAAATTAAGCCAGAGAGAGAAGAGAAATGCTAAACTGTTGAAATAAAAGTTTAAAGTCTTTATTTGATGAATAACCTGGAAATACATATAATGCATGTTTGTGCTGTGATAATTTCCAGTTGATAACTAGTTTGATTTTAAGTACAGATATGAATACATATGAAACTTTTTTCAAACACTTTTGTCACTGAGGACACTCTCTTGAAAAGAAGGGTTAACTGCTCCATCCTTCTTTCTCTCTGACAGTTGCAGGTTTAAATATTTTTTTTTAGTTTTCAATCAGGCTTATGACTTGGCATTGTCTCTTTGGAGGCAAATGTCAAAGGTGTGGGAAAATTGAGTCGTCTTTGGGGTACTTTGAACCTACTTCCTAATACACATAATAGTTTCATGATACAGTTGTTAAATATTTCCATGCTTCAGTTACACTTAGTAGCTGCTTCTCTGCCACATGTTCTTAAAAAGCACTTAAAGAATTCCTTTTTAACATTTATCAGTTGCTAATCGTGTCAGCACACTTTTCTGGAGGTTAAAAAGATCATGTGCAGATCTAGGAAAAGACCTTTGAAAAGTTTTCCCCAAGTTTTTCTTTTCACCTGTCTGTCAAACTTGTACCTGTTAAATCTTGACACCTTAGAAAGTGCTTCAGTGAGTTCACAGGTACCTTCATAGCCTGAAGAGCTAAAACTAAAAGCAACAACACAAAATGTCTTAGTGGGGTCAATTACCTGAATTTCATTTTTTAAGCATAAAATTTTTCCCTCGTAATAAGTGTAAGGATCTCATAAGGACTCTGGAATAGTGGTATCCTCATATAATTATGTGCATGCAAGTCTGGAGATTGCAGAGCAAGCTGGTGTTTCTGTAATACCAGGTATTACAGAAAAACAAACTCTGCAGTGCCTCTCACCCTGCAGAGTTCACGTTCTGAATACAGGAGGGTAAAACTGGCAGTAACTTGGTCTGATCTCCCTCTTAGCTGTGGAAAGAATTAAAACACAAGCGAGACTTGCCCGGAGTCACACAAGAGGCCAGTGTTGGAGAGCTGAGAATCAACCCCATAATCTGAGTATTATCCTTATCTTCACTGCAAGACTTAAGAAGGGAAATTCTAGAAGAAAATTCTCATTTTCTAAACGTACCTGCGGGCGTGAGTTGGCTGGGGGTGACATTCATGCGGTGATGTGAGAACCGGCCCGCTCAGCTGCCTCGGCTTCAAGATAAACCGAGAAGAGATTAGGTTAAAGGACAAACAAATGAGCATCTCTCCCATTCTCTGGAGCCAGAGCTCCACAAAAGCCATTGTGTTCCTTCAATAGGCACGGGCTGCTTTTCCATAATTACTTTTAAAAGTAAATCACAGCTTATCATCATATAGGGATGTAATGTCTTCATAAGCCAATTCTACAGAATTGTAATAATTCAGTATATCATTTTATTGAATTAAAAATCATGTTTGGGGTTTACAGCATTGTTTTTGAGTTATTGTTGTTATGAAAAGTCAGGAGGAGACACAAAGTGGTGCCTTGGCTGCCAAAGCCAGGTGCTCAGTTCTCCCTCCGGAGGCCTTTTGAGGGATTTTTCTCTGTGAAGTCAGGGAAACTGAGTTACTTGGACTTCTGCAAGTGTAATTTAAAGCTTTGAGCCAGATTAGTTGTATAGGACAAACTACATCCTCTGTTGGACTGGGTTCTTGGAGATCCTATTAAATAAAGATCTTGACTGCCTGGCCAGGTTTCACTGTGCTTTTTGTGAAGAAAGTAAGATTTTTGCTGTAGAATCAGACTTTAAGTTGCCCCCCAGTAATCAACTCCTGAAGTAAAGTATAAAATATTCTCTCCTCATCAGACCAGTATTTAATATTCCTCTCTTTTATCCAGGAGGTGTAGCTAACCAGTAGATGAAGTACACAGTTTATGAAGCCTGTAGATTTCATCTGGTGGGAAGATACTTTGTGAAGGTTTTTTTAATATGAAGAGACTTTTTTTTCTTTTCTCTCTGCAAACTACAGTCAATTCAAAAAAATTAAATGTTTCCTCTTCTAGGTTGAGAAATAATGTTTGATCTGTTCCATACTGATAAAGTGCACTTTCTGCATATGGGGTTGTGTGGTGTTAATTGACTGTTGCCTGGTAAAGCTGCCTGTTGTTGCTCCCTCCTTTGGGCTTGATTTGTTTCCTGGAGTGCAGCTCTTCAATGGTATGATCTGAAACGAAGTGATGGGTCAAAACAAAACCCTTCTGAAAACAAACCTGGTAGAACTGTGGGTCACTAAATCCATCTCACTTACTGGTGGTGAGCTGGGGGACTGTAATCTTAAAGCATCTTCAGGATTAATTATTTAACCTGGATTTCTGTGAAACTATTGTTCTCCTGTTGTTTTATTTTGTTCCAGATGGCCGCACAGATCCCATTTTGGATGACGTAGGCGATGCCTTCAAGCTCATGGGGGTTAACCTGCATGAGCTGGAAGATTACATACACAACATTGAACCTGTCACTTTTGCACATCAAATCCCTTCGTTCCCCGTCAGCAAGAACAATGTCCTGCAGTTCCCCCAGCTGGGAAGTAAGGATGCAGAAGAGAGGAAGGAGTACATCCCTGATTACCTGCCACCTATTGTCTCCTCTCAAGAAGGTGGGAAATCAGTCCTTTGCTTTCAGTTTTGGTGTATCTGGGTGTTTGTGAGCATCTCCCAGCAGCTCAAGCTGTGCTGCCCTGTGGCAGTGGCTCATGAAGGGCCCGTGGGGTGCTACCCAAGCAGTGCTTTAGCAGGTTTGTTCTTCACTGGTTTGACTTTCCAGATTAACTCGTGCCAAAAATTCACCATGTTACCGCATGTTTCGATAATGCATTCTAAATTTTAAGTTGTCAGATGACAACTGGAATGAATGCTTTGCATTACTTTTTATGTGCTAGTCTTTCCCTTATGTATCCTGCAAGAGCTTCTGTAATTTGGTAAAGGTAGAAGAAGGAAGGCTGGTGAGACTGGCACAGCATTTCCTGCTCCTGATAGCTGTTTCTCCTTACTTGTAACAATTTTCACCAAAAAAACCAAACCCAACCAAACAGAAAAACCTCATTTTCCAATTAAAATGGATTCAGCTTTAAAATATGGAAGTAAGAGTATTTTAGAGGCATTGTGCAGGCTTTTAATTCTCTTTTCTAATGTTTATTAGGGTTTCACCATCACTGTTCCAATTGCTCCTTCCCTTTCTTGTCCCGCAGAGGCAAAGGTTGAGGAAACAGTGAAACCAACTATACAAGTGCTATAAGATGCAATTCACCTGAGCATTTTAACTGTGGCAGTGGAAAAAGCATACTTGTTTTCTCTATTTTTCAGCTATATGAGACTTGATTGCTAATAAGATAAACCTTTAAGAAACATGACCTAGTCTGACTTGCCCTTTCAATAGTGAACAGCACACTACTGTACTTTGTGTGGAAATAAATATATGTAAGGTTGTGGATTTAAAAATCCCAGACAGAATAACTTAATTTTCCAAAAGAGTGTAATGAACAGGTGCAACCTGCACAAAGATACTTAATTTAGAATTTTGTGGGGACAGAAGGGGATATCATGCTCAATTGTGCATATTGCTCTTTTGTTAAAAACTAAGGACTCAAAGTTTGCCTGTTGAAATAGGTGTAAAGTGTAAAAATGAACATAAGCAACATCGCCTTGTTGGGCAAAGAAATCCATTGCTTTGCTGCTGCAAAGAGGCATGGGGCAGTATTCCAGTGATTTAATAAGCTGTAGGAAGTGTGTGTTCAAGCTAAAGGATGCAGTTGCTGTGTACTCCAGTTAGAGCAAGTGAAATTGTGGTCAGGTCAGATATCTGAGGAGCAGGTACTGGGTTTGATGTGTTTTGAACAAATATGCTCCTTCCAGTAACAAGGTGAGGACTTGCTCATCCTGGTGAGTATTTCTGAGTCTCTGTAGACTTTAATTTTCTGTTTCCTTTAGTTGCGCCTTATAGATCAATAGCATTTCAGTGTTTCTTGCCTTAATTCAACCCAGGAAATGGAACCGCTGTTCGAAACAGGAATACTTTCTTAAATTGGTTTTAAAAACGTAACAATGGACTCTCTCCAACCACGAAGAGGCAAACAAAATGTAACTCTTATATGTGTAGACAGCATATATACAAGAAGAGTACTGAGGAAGAAGAAGTAAAAAAGTAAATGGCGATTTTAGCTTCTCTGTTCTGGCTACTTGCTTTAGCCTGATTCTTCGGGAAGTAAACAAGCACAATTCTGTCAGAGAAATCCAGCATCTTTGAAGTGTAACAGGTTGCCCAGCAGTTGTTTTGGGCTTTTTTTTTCCCTTGGAAAATCATACTTTAAAATCTGCACGAAGAGTCAAATCCGGAGAGGCTCAAAGCAGCTGCAGACAAATATCTGAGAGTGGAGAGTGAAGAGTTACAGACTCAGCCTGACAATACATGACACACAAAGAGAGGCTAAAAATTGAAATGGGGACAGTTGTGCTGTTTCTTTTTTTTCTGTATGTAACTTTTTATACTCTTTCTCTTGCAAGTTAGATCCAGGAGTTAGATTTTAGCAGTCCTTATAAATAATGTATGAGTCCTTTTAACACCTGAAGCAAGAAGATATTATTTCCAAAGTTGGATGAGAACCAGGAAAACTTCTGATGCCTGAGGGTAGTGTATCAGAGGACCTATAGACACACACAACTTGAAAAAATGAATAAAATATTTTTTAATGGAAATTTGAAGGAAGCATTAAATACAGTTGCTGAATGCAGATTTGTTATAGTTGATTTAAAATATTTACAGTTGAGAACATTTTAATTTTGAATTAAGTGTTTTCTGAAAATGGTGTTTGTGCTCTGTGGTTTGTTTTTGAAAGGGATGAGGTGGATTACAAAACTGCTGTATATGTTTTGTTCTATGTTTTTCCAAGTAAAAATTGGAGGAAAAACTTACTTTTGGAAATTAAAGGAATGCATGGTAAAAATACTGAAGAATTGCAGAGGCCATTTAAATGCTTTGCAATATTTTATAGTGCAGAAAAAAAAATGAGTCTGCTCAGATTGTTCAGTCCATAATATTTGAGTTGCTCTGAGTAGGCAATAATTGGAAATGGAGGAAGGTTTTGTGCATATCAGGGTGTGTGATGTAAATCTTTCAGTGACTTTAAGGAATCCTCAGCAGGACCCCTGATGTCCCATTTTGTATCAAAGCCTAGAGCTCAGCTCAGTTATGAATATTTATTTACTGTCAGGGATCAGAAATTACAAGTGCTGATATATTTGAGCAATAATGTAGCCATTACTTTTAGTAAGAAAAAGTTCTTTTTTTCAGTACTGTTAATGTAAAAAACAAACCAAAGCAGTGTTCAGTGTGCACCACGACCAGTAGGTGTTGCTGCCCTCCTTCTCAAAAGTCCTTTAGTTCTGCACATGTAACCAACTTCTTATTTCCACTTACTCCAGAACTGGTGGTGGTTCAGGCTATGCAGAGGCTGCCCAGCAGCTCAAGAGATGTCTTAGTTATTGTTGCTAGAGAATCCATAGGAGCACAAAGCCCTTCCAGCCTGAGAGGAGCCATCTCCTTCATTGTTCTCAGCAGTAAGAAATTCTGAATGAGCTTCGAGTGATTCCTGAAATTGTGAGGGAAAGGAGGAAGACAAATAAGTTTTCAAGATCTATAGTTTGTGTCAGTCTGAAGTTCAGTTCAGCGATACAAGTTTTGTTCCAAGAAAGCAGAAAACATTTTCTTGCCTTAAATACGGAGTGCAAGCTCTAACCAAATGCTTGAGCTGTGAGGATCTGCATATATAATTCCATATATTATAAAACAATCTGACTCAGTATTGCCATGGAAAATGTTGGGTTTTTAGCAGTATTTTTACAAAGGACACTGAAGGGATAATTTTATGCCAATGTATCATGATGTTCGCTGTCTGCCTATTTTTAATTAGTCTCCTTTTTGTTTTTGAGTTAGTTTAGCACTGTTGTCACTAAAATGTCATGGTAAACTTGTAAGACAGATTAAAAAAGGAGAAAAAAATAAATTAGTTACAAAACATGATGGTCATGCTTTATTTCTTGTGCTTTAATGCAAGAGAACATACATTTTGGAATAATAAATCAACTTCATAGAATTTGTTGATTGCATTTGAAGCAAAACAGTGTGTGCTGAAACTAGGCCAGCTGAGAAAGCCCAGATACTTCTCCACAGCTAATAATAATCACTATTACATTTTGTGATAATGTTGAGAGGCTCGAGTCCTGATGTTGTAAGAACATATATATATATTCCTCATGATTAAAAGAAAGAAAAGTGAGGTGTGAATCCTGCATGTGCCACAGTATCCTTATTTTTAAGCTTTCTTAAAATTAATCTCCTCGTGTGTTTGCTCTTTTTATCACTTCATTTAAAAAATAAAAATATTTGTTATTTTTGGAGGTTTTTTTTTTAAATAACCACTTTAAGTCAACTGCTCTCTTTTTGTCAGTTTGAGAAGTCACAGGCAGTCCATCCCTATTTCTCTGTTTGGAAAACTGAAGAAAACACATTGGTTTTTTTGTGTGAAGTACTGTTCATAGTCAGTGGTATTTGCATTAGACCCTTGTTCCTCTCTTACACTCTCGTTGTGCTTGTGCATGTCAACAGGATATGAGGGAGAAAACATGAGATACTCTTCCCACCAGTTCAGATATTTTGTGAGAAGAAGAGTAGCTTTTACAGAGTCGGACTTTCTCTACAGTTCCAGCTGCATTTTTTCTGTCCTCTGCTTCATACCACCTCACTCCCTAGAGGTTCACCTCCTTCGCCTTAAAAATGGTGTGGAAACAAATGTAATTTTTACCAGGCGTTAAATTTTGTTGTCTTTCATTCCTGTTAGTGTGTGCTCAAGCACTGCCATTGTATTTCTGATCATTGAGTCAGGACAAGTTCTTGGCACAGTTTACAAATCCAGATTTATTTGTAGCTTTTTCTGTCAGAGCATTTTATTTCACTGTCAGATCAAAGCATAAAATCATTGATCTTCTTACAGTCCTGCCTTTTCCCCTCTTTGCTGCTCATGTGATGTTAGGACCTGTTACCTACAAAAATCTGATGCTTTCAGCCACCTGGAAGTGTGGAAACCCAGCTGTCAAATTGGAGCTCATCTCAGCACATCTCTAGTTTTTTTTTCATGCTGCAAATCTCATTTGAATTGATGAGATTTGGGGGTGCTGGTGAAGCAAGGTGCTAATCTGAAGAACACATTTTTGTGCCTAGGTTCTACCAGTGCTAGAATTATAATTGTATAAGGCATTAAGCATCAGGGTGACAAAAAGCATTAGTGTGGAGCTCCAGCAGGAAATAGATCAGAACTTAAAAACTGTCAGTGCCCCTTCAGGCTGGCAGTGCTTTCTGTGCCTGTGGTCCAGAACAAAATGTAGCGAGTCATGGATCTCAGACCAGAGTGATGTCAATCTCTGGTTTCTCTGAGTGTTAAACAAAGCCAATCCCTCTTTGTCAGTCAGAATGCGATGGGCTTTTAAAGGGATCTTGGGGTATCCACTTTGCCATTTTGGTAATGCAGGTCTTGCTGTTGTCATTTTTTGACCTTTCTGCCTTTCCCCAGCTCTAGTTTAACCCCACAGCCTAACTCTCCCTCATTCTAGCAGCTGCACCAGTGATTTTAAAGCAGGAATGATCTTTTCAACAGAGCTTTTCCGGTATAGTTGGTTAGGAAACCACCACTCCTCAACACAGAGATGCAATATTCAAGCAATCTGAAGAGTTAAAACCCTGCCAGTGTGTGAAGATTTTGCTCCTGGCTGCTGTCTGTGACTGGTTGCTGATACTCACAGGCATCCTTTACCTCTGTGTGTGCAGTGTGCTGAGAGTCAGACTCTGCTTTTGTGAGGAGGGATCCTCACGTCTGCAGCAGCCCAGCAAGGAAGGAACGACAGGAGAGACAAAATGAGAAAAGGAGCCAAGCTTGAGATGCAGCCAGAAGAAAGGCATTGGGAAGGAGCCAATAGGAGAGGCAGGTTTCAAAGGAAAAAGGGAAAATATGAGACAGGAACAAAAAAAAAAAAGTGTACGGAAAATGTGCCTGGTTTAAATCTTGCCATTAGACTGAAAAATACTTTTTCTGGAAGGCGTGCTGATAAAGCTGTAGTTGGGAGGACAACTGTATCATCATTGAAAGCATAATTTCCAGTGAAATCCTGCAAGAAAGGATTTAATGAAGTTTGGGTTTTTTTTTTTTTTTTTAATGTGGAGTTAAATAGATTTTCACAGGAGAGCTTCTTTAATTTGCAGTACTTGGAGAAAAAGAAAAGTCAATGTAATAAGTGCCGTAATAAAACTTTATCTGTCACAGGAACTAACTCACATAGCTGGGATCCGTAGACTATGGAGACAGACACATGTGCTGCTTTATATTATCTAGGAGACTAGTACCTGACTTCTAATAATTCATGTATTTGGAAAAAAAAAAAAACCACCAAAACTTTTGCTATTTTTTAAGGAACTTAATGGCAGCTGGAAGAGGAGAATGGAGGACATGGATTAAAAAAGGCTTTTTTTTAATTGTAGAAGAGGCTTGCAATGAATTTTCATGGTTTTGGGGTTTTTGGGTCTTTTAAGTGTTTTATCCTTCAAAATAAATGAACCAGATGAAACCTGGCTATACAGGAAGAAGCAAATCAGAAAATAAATTTTATGAAGATGCTGCCTCCATTTTTTTTTCAAGTAATAGCAAGGAGTTAGCAAAACTAACTATAAAAATTCAGCATTGTGAAAATTTATTGGTTTAGCTTCTTAAGCTATCTAGTTTTATTTGCTGCATATAGCAATTGAAATGAAGCTAATGTGCCTTCAAGAGGATATCATCCTTTTAAAACCTTCTCACAAAGATTTTTCTGTTTTTCAGACCTGTTTAGATAACTTACAAGTTAGTGATTCTTAAGGATTCAAAAATTAAAACTGCAAAACACAGAAGTTGCCTGATAAAAGCCAGCCTTTTGCAGTAAATTATTTATATGGAATGGGAATGAAAGTCATGGATCCTTTCACTGCATTGTGATGTGCAAATTGCAATTTTGGTTCGAATAAAACTGGAGGAGAAAATGGGACTTTGTGATAAAAGGATTCTATTGTCTTGTGTATTTTGAACAGAAATGCTGTCATGATTTTAATTTCCTACTGATCCTTTTTCAGCAAAACGTTTGTCACTTGTCTTGACTCGTCACGTCAGATCAGTTTTTTCCCTTTTCTGACAATGTGTGACTTTGTTTAGTGCCTGTGTTGCTTCCTGCACTGTCTACTGCAGCTATGCTCGAGGATTTTGTTTCAGCTGGATTATCAGACACCTTTGTGTCTTTGAAAGCATAAGTTTCAAATTAGGTTATCATCTGATAGCTGGGTGTTACTGTTCTTGGGCCTTTCAGACTTTCCCTTACTGCCCTGAGTATTTCTGGGGACTTGAGGGAGGAGAGTGGGAAATGCAAAATCTGCCTGATTCTTTAGGCGGGATAAAAGAGAGGCACAACCTGGCCTATTTTAAGGGCTGACCATGTAACTTTATTTGTTAGCATTTTCACTTCATGCAGGAATGTTTCCTATTTTTATTTAATCAAATACATTTCTTTCTTTCTCTGACTTCTGCCACCAGGGATGCTTTAACTTAATGAACATCTTAGTGATTGCTAAGAATTCCTGGCACTTAAAAAACAAATAAAAATCATTTTAGCTACTGGGAACAAAGCCACAGATTTGACTGTTACCTCCCTGCATGGGAATTTGTGCCAAATTTCTGGAGAAATGTCTCAGTCTAAGCAAACCTTAGTTCTGTACTAGGATGCAGAAGTAGAACATGTTGGTTGAGAGCTCATATGTGTGTCTGATTTTGAGGCACATGGCCTTAAGCAGTGCCAGCATCCTCCTGCTACTTATTACCAACTTTGGCATTTACATGGACACAGGGAGTAATGGTTCACATCTGGAATTCAGGAGCTGGCCCTTCAGGTAGTTGTTCTGAATAACACAACTGCCCAGAGGACTGTTACTTACAGAGTAACTTTTGTCAGTTTAACACCTCTGAAATGTCTGAAATTTTTCTTACCTCCTGTAATATCCACACTTGGAGCTGTTTGGGAATAGAGACTGCTTGGTGTTTTGTGCACATTTTCGAGTGTAGCTGAGCTTAGCCTTGATCTCAGCATCAGAAAAAAACATTGTCTAGACAAAGATCATGAGTGGATTACGGGACCCCATATCTCTCTTGCATTAATCAGGGGAATGACTCATTATAACCTTCTGCATATGGTATAGTCCAGGTTAATACTAAGGAGTTCTGCCTTCTAAAGTTTTAAAATTATGACTAAGAAAGCTCATTTGAATTATTTGTCTTTTGCCACACACAGATAAGCACTTTAACTTCACCATACAGCTCTTGAATTCAGTGTCTTCTTAGAATTAGGGTTGGAAGGGACCTTACAGATCATCTTCTTCCAGTCTTCTCCTTTGGTACATGCTCCTGTTTTCTCCAGCTCTCAGCTAAAGAGAACGCTAGTGACTGGGTAAGTCATTAGGAAGGGGTATGTTTTTATGTGTAGGCAATTCCAGTTAGTTTTGCAAGACTTGGAGAAATGCTAGACTTGAACGTACATCAGGGAGAGTTCAAATGCAAAGGCATTTGGAGACATGACCCTGCTTCATGCAGCCAGATGCTTGGATAATTAAAGTGCATCTTCAGCTGTGTTTTCTCGGAATCTTTCATTTTTGTAATTGCACTCATTAGAAACATTAATGGTTTTCTGATGACTTGACAAGACAATATTTTTCTGTATTTCTCTAGTTTGGATTCTGTTTCTTTGAACAGCGTGACTGGGTAAAATGTAACCCTATGTGCATGTTGTGTATAAATGTGCATTGTTTGGGTCGGTTAAGCAAAGCCTACCATAGCATACCTGTGTTTTTGAGGTGCAGTGTTAAACTTGAGCAGGGCTGGATCTGGCTTGTACTTAGCCCAAGGCTGGAAAACAGTGGGTCTTCAGGTGGTAACACAGTAAGTCACAGATTTCTCTGACTTGGTTTGAGATTAATTTTTCGGTGATGGTTATGAGCGATGACGCCACGCTGCCAGGGGTGGTATTTTATATGGAAAGATAAACTGGAGTTCAGCTCTGCGTGTGTGCGTTTGAAAGAGGTCGATAACAACTTAAATGGCCTTTCTTCTGGCCACTTTACAATCTGCAGCATTCTGCTTAATTTATTTTCTTTGCTGAACTTGTTTGCCCTCTGCGTTCTCACTGTTGATGTCTGCTGCTTTCCCATTCCAAAGGTTTGTGTTAAAGGAAGATTCTGTGTTTCATGTGTATTCCTACAGTTGGGATGGAGCATACTTTTCTTCAAACGTTATGAGCTCTTTTCCCCGAGGGGAGGAGGATGGTACAGATTCTGGGTGTCTGAGCGGTACAGCTTAACAGATTGGCCAAATAATCCATCCTGAACTGGAGAGTGAATAATTTTAATACCCCTTATCTTGCATAGATTTTTATGGATATTCATCTCAGCAAATGAACTTTGCATTTCTAAATATTTAGAGCAGCATGTTCGTTCAGGCACAGCATATTTGAATCTTAATATTCTCCAAGTTTCTCCATGTTTCTCTGGGTTTCTGTGCATGTGGGACTTTGGTTCCAGACTTATTTAAACAAATATTTTATGCTTGCGTGTGGACAACGCTAATTACGTCTGACAGTCACAATTGGGAATAGCATGGAGGAAATAATAGTTCTTGACCAATTGCTAAAATACAGGAAGTCCCGGTGCCATTGAAAGGGAGAGAAACTCACTTCTCATTTCCTTTGGAGTCCGGTGTGTTCAGATTAACTTTAAAGGGAGCTGAAGTGCAGCTCTGAGGATTTAGGCTTCAATTTTGTGCTCCCTTCGTGTGGAGCCCATCTCAGCAGGCAGCAAGGCACCAGCCAGGAGGGCTCTCACAGCTCAGCTGCTGGGGATCCTATTGCAAATTAAATATGAAACAAGGATGCATTTGGTTTTGGACAGGAAACTTTTTAACAGTCACTCACAAGGCTTTCTCTCTGCCCTGAGTATTTTAAATCACAATACTGCTGGAGGTGATAGCTCATCTGTGATCTTTCAGAAATAACTTGTTTCTTTTGCTGTTTTAAAGAAAATGGATTCGTGTTTTAATTTTCTGTATTACAGGCTTTACATGTTCAGAACAGCAAAGTTTACATTCAGTTACCTTTTATTGGGGTGTGTATAAAATATTCTACAAATATTTTCAGTGTGATCAAAACACGTACATATATTCTTTGGGGTCTTTTAATATAAAAGGCACAGTTAAATTGAATATCCTTGGACAGAGATCTTGAGTTGGGATATTTTAGGGGAGATTTTAAGAAGCTTTAGAATTACAAGTAAAAATCTTTTTGGATTTCGGTAAGATTTATCTATCTGTTTATCCTCCTGTAGCATCAGACCTTAACTTTTCTTTCCAAAATCCTTAAAACCATGATATTAAATCACACTGGTTGTGATGAGCTGAAAAAACAACAGGGAATTTCATTGTCATGGTGTTGCTGTATAGTTCAGTTTCACTTACAAACCTCCAGCATGTGAAGGGTTTGTCAGAATATTGCGTATATTGGTGCAATTTAGTAGTTTTTTAGGAGTCTCGGGGAAATAACCTTTGTGTGAATTAAAAAGTGATAAGTATCTTAATGCGGATATTGCAAACAACAAACTTTCCTTAGATGAGCTGATTTTCACAGAGTACAGCTTATGCTTAGTATCTGTTTAAAATTTCCAGTGACTCAGGCTGAAACACTGAATTTCCTCAAAATCTCAGTTTTACAAAGGAGCACATCTGTTTAGGGAGTTTTTCCGTCACACAAATATTTCTTCTGACGTGAGCTCACCGAGCTGAGCTCCTTGCAGGTATGTTTGGACCATCTCTGTTGAGATGAGGTCCCATCACATCTCCTAGATCCCCTGGTGGAATGTCACACAGATGGGATGCCTGGATACAGCTGTGGTCCTAAAATCGAGCCCTGCTGCATGGCCAAAGGCAAAATGTTCCCACTGGTATGGAAAGTGAAGAATATCAGATGAAATTGGAGGTTGAGTTTTGCAGTATCAGTTCATATGCCCTGTGTGTGGGATGTCTCCTGTGCTTTGCCGTTGTGAGCTAAGATTTTCCCAGGTCACTGGCTAAAGCCAAGCAGGGCTGCTGCAGGACTCCTAACAGAAGACATCCAAGGCAATCCAGTGAAGCAGGAAACTGTGTTGATTAATAGATGGCACTTTATAAGAGGCTCGGTCTGCTGTCGAGCCTGGCATATTTCAAATGAGATGAAAAATTAAGTCCTTGCCACTTGTGGTGATTAAAGCCTCGGTGGCTCACTTTTCAAGAGTAGCATGTGAACCCTGCTGGCGTGGTTCCAGTTGGGTTATAGAGTTCTGCCAACCTAAATGCCCCAAGCAGTTTCAAATTCATGGAGGAGGAACAGCTCAGTGCTGTTCTGTGCCGCCAAGTAGCCGCCACATCCTCCCACTACAATTCCTGTGTTTCAGCAGGAATTGAAGGGATTGCTGTGCTAAAGGCAGTCCTATTCACTGAAAGCATCCAGCAAGCTTCTATTTATTCTTTTCAGGGTAAATCCAGCAGTGCATGTGTTTTCTGTCTTGGTGTTACACCTGTGTGTGTGTGTGAGTGATGATAAATAAGTGCAAGGTTGTTACATTCCGTTCAGGACAGGGAGTAGAGCCCATCCTGGTGTCAGATCTGTGTTTGCAGAGGAGAGAACTGTGTCTGATCCAAAGGTGCTGCCGAAGCAGTGAAAAAACTGACACAAATAGAAATTTTTATTTTTTAAATCTCAATAATTTTCTTTCTTTCTCATGTATAATAAGGGCTGATTCTGTGCATAATATAGAGAGTAATGTCCACGTGGTATTTTTAGCAGCCAGTGTATAGAAAAGATGTGGTCTTACAGAGTGATTAAATGCACAGAGCCAAGCAGAGAGACAGGACAACTGGTTACAATGTGCTGTGAAAGGTGTGGGATGTGGGAAGGTGATGCTGGAAGTGCCACCAGAAGAATATATGTTGGGGTTAAATAACTTCCAGTAGGATTTGTATAAAATGGAATCATTCTTATCAGCCCCTGGTGGAATGGCCAACGCTTGTGCTGCTCTCAGACTCCAGTGTTACACGTGTACTTGTGCTGTGCAGTAGCTTTGGCCTTATCTAAATGGAAAACCCTTTCCAGCTTGAGAACAACTTAGCAACTTTTTAATATCAAAAAGAGCACATTATACACAACACATGTACAAGACTCAAAGGAACATGTATGCTTCCTAAAGTTTTTGGAGCTGGCGTGTGTGTGTTAATCTCCTGAGAGTTCATTGCTCCAAGCTTTTATCAGAAGCAAAGGGAGGCAGAGCTGAAGACTTCTGTGCACTGCCACTCCATCTGAAAGAACCAGCTTCTTTTTCCTTACTTCAAGGCAAAGAAGTGTGTGTACATCGTTCCTATCAATGCAGTCACAGGACTCCGACTTCCTTTTTAAGTGAAAATAAATGAAAATGTTCTCACTCTATTGTTAAGTGGCAGAGGAGCTTTCTTCTACAGCCTCATTGTCTTAGATCTGTTTCGCAGTGCAGCACATCTTTGCATTAAGCTGTTATTACCTTTTAATGTCATTTGGAAGAGATGAAATATACTGGTAGTATCTCAAGGGAAAGACTGTAGATGCTGGTTTTCTGAGGAAGAGCTTAGATGTGGATTAAAAACCTGCTTGCTTTTTTGCTTGTCTCATGCTGACTGCAGCTCAGACCCCTCAGAGTTCCTGCAGCCTCTCCATGGCCAGTTTTGCAGTTTCTTTGCTGCCTTAATTGGTGTAAGTTTGGCTTTCCCAGATAATCTTTTCTGAAAGGACAAGTGAGATGGGGGAGCAAGCGAGCTCCAGAGGGAGAGATCCCAGCAATAAGTCCTGTCCACTTAGTATCAAATTAACAGGGGGAGGACACCACAGTGATCAGGTAACACCTAAACACTATTCTCCAGAATTAGATGACTTTGTTTCCTTCCCTGCAGTTGTTGTCCCAGCATCCTGCAGAGGTCAGGGTTGCTTTTTGAACAGCTGCATTAGTGCCATTCTCTCTGTGCAGGGTGGGTCACTCCTTTCTGTGGCATTAGGAAGGAGCTGTAACCTTGTCATTTTAATGAGCCAAAGCTTTGTTAAACCTGGAACCTTTCCTGGTCAGAGGTACATGGTACATGAACATATCTAAGGCAGTTCAGTCTCTGTAAGAAACAGTCTACAAGGGGAGGTCTTGCTTCCTCATGCAAACACTTTCCTAATTACCACAGAACTGACAAAGAATGACATTTGGCAAAAATCCAGAGCCATATTCAGCCTCATTGCCTCCTGCTTCAGAGTAAGGCACCTGAGCTGTCCTGTCATCACACCTTCTGATGTAATGTAAGGAAAATTAGACATATAAGTGGAGATTTTCAATATGTTTTTCCCTCTCACTTCTATTGGAGAGCATATTATTGCTATACTTATCAAGAATTTATATTTCTTTAATGTTAGCTCTCTATATTGAGCTACCTACCTTCCTTCACTGTCCTGTATCAAAGCTGCAACTTTTATTCTGCAAAACCCAAGTAATTTCTCTCCAGTTTTTATTTTTCCTTTTATTTTAATGTCTCATTTACAGCAAAATATGTGTTCTTCAAATAACAACACCATAATCTGGTTACATACAGCAAAGGAAATAATACAGATGAAAAAATCTAGACTTTCCCTAGTCCAAGTCCATATAGCATCTTATATTGCTATGTGTTATGTGGCTATAAAATGCATTGCACAAGTGGAATATTTTAAATTATTATATATATGCAATTAATAAATTATTAGCCATTTTCTAAAATTTAGCAGCGCTGAAATATTACTAATGTTTAATGCATTTTAATTAAAACTAATTAAAGGTGCTTAGTTCTAAGTTTACTTGAAATTCCTTACTAGCACTCAAAAAGAAAGCAAAGGAGCCTATATGCAGAGGGAGGGATTACTTGCTCTCAGAATGGAAACTTCAGGAGGGAAGCTGAGAGGAGCCAGATGAGCACATGCAAGGAAAATTAAATGTTTCAGGACGGTCTGAGCAGTGGAGATCAGATAACTACACTCGTGGCGTATCTTCTTGGAGGTGGTATTAGTAGTTCCTCTCCAGTGATCTCTACTGAAGAACTAGAGCTTAGTGTGTGATATGTGTGGCACAGTTTGGAGCGTGAGGTGCAGGGGTTTGCTCCTGGCAGTCCTTGGGAGACCCATAAGAAGAGAGACACCACAGTGGAGCCACTAAGAGGTTGTAGCAGGTGCTGGAGTTTAGGGAAAATAACTAAAGCATTGATCCACACTGCAGATTGAACCAGAGCCATCAGGACAGTGTCAATGCCCTTCCTGTAGCAGCTCTGGGAAGAGCACAGCACCACAGTCTGTCCTCAGTTGTACTCTAATCAATTTGAGGTGCCAAGGATGTGGTGTGCTGGGTGGCAGGAGATGATGTCTTGGAGAGAAACAAGCTCTTCCCACAAACTTGTTACGGTAGTGCATGTGAGGATGTCTGCTTGTAGCCTTGTTATTTAGAGGCTACATCCACATTTATTGCCCAATTTTCCTTTCTGGATCACCTAAGGGAGAGCAGGAATCTGTGCTGAGAAGCAAAATACATCAGTCCAGGTGGAGTGCCATGTTAAAGGGCTGCTAACTGAGCATGAATTTGGGATACAGAGACACCACTCAGTTTAAATGAGTTTGCAGATGTCTTTTCTCCCTGCAAAACAAAGGATTTGGTCAATGTTAGGAGTCTGTTAATGAGCCAGAAGTGATGAGTCTGTTAATGAGCCAATGTTAGGAGTCTGTTAATGAGTACAGAAAATTTATATTCCACTATTTTTTTCTCTTCATCGATCTTTTAGCTATCCTGGAAAATTAGATGTTTTCCTCTTGCATCTTAAAACTCAATCAGATGAGATTAGGTGTTTTCCAAGAACACAGCTGTGGTTTTTTTTCACCCTAGTTATTGTATCTGATTTGCTGCTTAATGCAAATTCGGTGATCTTATTTGTTCAGACTTATACACTAAGTTTTAACAACAGTAATATTTCACAAATCACTGCAGAAAGGTGTTGGTTGCACTCTATTTTCAGAGGAATTTCCAACTTGAAAGTGTGGCGAGCTTTATATGAGCTAGAAAATCCCAAGGTGTAAAAGCCCAAAAGGTCTCTATCACTCTTCTCCCTTCAGATACGACACATGCAAAAATTTTACAGCATCGTTCCAAGCCTCAAGTTGAGAGAAGTTATGACTTAAGGCTATTGGACATGTAATTTTCAGACAGCTGCAAGTTCTGCTATTTTTAAATCCTTCTTCATGTGCAACAAAAGGTCGGGTTATTATGCACAATGGCATATTCAATTAACTTTATTTCAAATTTTTTTTCTTCTATTTTAGCCGCATTTAACTAATAAAAAAAAGAATGTGGAAGAAATACTTTGTGAACTTGAGTAGCTTAAGTCTTATGGTAACTTTCTTACAGAAATTCAACTTCTAAGTGGAATCCAGGCTTAAGATGTTGTATTTCTAATAGATACAGTTGTGTTTGGGTTTTTTCCTCTGAGAAATACAAATGTTTGAGGCATGATTTAAAATGGAAATAGCATTGGAGCCTTCACTGTCGTGTCATTGTGTAATTTGGTAGAGTTAAACCATTCGGGGAGATGAAATAGATTCAGTGGAGCTATCAGATAGGATCTCATAGCCTTCCTGTTTAAATGTGCTTTAAACTCCTAATGCAAAGAGAGCACTATATATGTGCCTGTGATGTTAATGAAATCGACTAAAGAGACTAAATACTGTTAGTGAGTTTTGGTTTCTCTCAGTGAGTTTTGGTTTCTCTGTTAGCCTACGTTTTTGCAAACCTCGTGTTCTTTCCCCCGTCTCATGTATTACTTTGCGCAATTGGCATGTTTGGGTTTTTTGGGTTTATTTCTCCCTTAAAGTTCAGTCTTTCCATCATTCTGGAATTTTTAATCTTCCTTAGCCCCTTCCAGTTCGTGTGCCATTTTCCCAGTTGGAAGTGGAACCTGGTTTTGACAAACAGTTCTGTGCTGTTTCCGTGCTCTGTTGTGGATTTTCTAATACTAAGACTGACCTAAAAGCTATTTTAGTCAAATGTGCTCCGTCTTTTCTCTGCCAGAGCCTTATACCAGTAATTTTCACTCCTAAGTATTCCATGATTCTATTCCTAATAAATAAGTTTCTTGAAATACACTAAATACCTTTTTGCTGTGCCAAGATCAGCTTGCATTGTTCTAAGCACAGTAGTTTATTTATATGTACCTGTTACTCAGAGCTGTCATTTTCTGTGAACATTTATGCCACATTTGCAGCGTGACACTTTCCCACAAGTTCCATTCAGTGGGATCACCTTTGTTTTTGGAATATGCCACAATAAAACCATGCCTAAACAATAATTCTTTCAGTTCTTTCCTAGCTCTCCCCCTTATTCATTACCACTTCTTCAGTGCCTGCCTTCTTTCAGCATGTTTAATTTTTTGTCCAAGACTTTTCAAGTAAGATTTTGTGATATTGTCAGATGTTGAACTTTAAAGCTTCTATTATGGTTTCCAGTTATCTATTATTTTTGTAGTTCTTTCAGAACAATCTGAAAATTGATCAAGTTATCTTTTTTTTCTTGTCTAATCCTGTAGCGGTTTTTTTTTTCCTGATACGACTTAGTCTGTTGTGGGTAGAAGTAGTAGTTGTTAGGGTCATTCTTTTAAAGTGTGTCTATATTCTGGACTTACTGATAGTAGTAATTAGATACATGTAATAACAAGTAGCTATAGTAATGACTGAACTCCTGATAGAGACAGCACAATAGTTTGTGACATTAATTGTCTCACACAGAAAGACAAAATGATCCAGATGCTCTTTGTTTCAGTATTAAAGGAATGTTTTGAGCTATGTACATATTTCTTGGGTTTGGGATGCACACACGTGATACCAACTGGCTGTTCATAATTCTAAAATTTGGTAGCCGTGGTTAAAATCTGAAGCTACTGAGAGTGAATAAAAGATGAAACAAAAATAAAATACGTTGGGTTTATGTCACTGAAAAGGCTTTTCTTCTCTACAAATCTTATTACAGAAATGTGAAGGTATTACTAAGTGAGCAGAAGGTGTTTTCTCCCAAAAAGAGAAACTGTTCAAGAAGTTCAAAAAAGTCAGCATAAAGTGCAGAGAAAGAAGGAGGCTTAAAGTGTTTGCAGTTTGTATTTCCATCCCTGTTTGCTGTTGGGGAAACTTGCCCTGGATTTGTACTTGGGACCAGCTGTGTCTGGCTATTGCCTGTAGCTGCCCTTACATGGAAATATTTTTCTCTAAAGTTCTTGTTAAAAGTAAAACAAAAATATTTTTCATTCTATTTTCATTAGAATTTCATTTTATTTCTCTGGTTTTGTTTGTCTGAAATGGCAAAAGGGTTTTCTTTGCAGAGCTGGACAGTGCAGGAGTCTTTGGCTGTTAATTTTTCTGTCTGGTTTTATACCCAAACTCGATGGCTTCCTGTGGCTTGTGTCTGAGAAGTTTGAATATTTGTGTTTCCTTAACATGAAAAAAGTTTTGACATGCATGTTGACACTGTTGCATCAGTGCTAACTGCATTTTTTAAAAATCAAATAACAGATTTACTATTATATCCTATTATTTTTCCCTATTGAATGTGCTTATCTTGGCTCACATATCCCTTATCCTTTCAACAAGATTCATCAGATTCCTTAGTAAAGCCCGATGTCAAGAGTACAAGGAACAAAACTTACAGGGAAGAATGACTGAAAATGCTAAAATGTCATTTTTACTGGAAATAAAATGTCACAGCAGCAGATGGTTTTATTGTTTTCTTTTTGTTTGTTTTTGAGTTTTTCTTAACGAACATCTGGCTTAATTTTTATAAACAACTTTTGTGCAAATGGCTAAAAGGGAAGAAAAATGTTACAACTTTGCCAGTGGAGTAGCCTATTTAATCACCTCGATCAGATCCTAGGTGAGCTCTCTGAGGCTTGGATAGTAAGAATGCAAAAAGCTGGATGTGTCCTTTAAAGATTGATTTCACACCTTGATGCTCATGATCTTCCCTGAGCATCTTTTCTTGCTGTTCTCACTGCATCTGCAGTGCTGAGAGTAGTTTGGTCCGATGAACAGTCTGTAGTTAACAGCATTTCTTACTGCTGTGTGTAAATATAAAAGGACAGATATAATATTAAGGTGCCAAGAAGGCAAAATGTTTCCAGTAAGTGCCTCAAAATTCTCAGAGTAACAATTAGTTTTCCCTCTTCCAGTACTTTTTTATATTTGTGATGATACTTCTCTGTTTTCTCAACTTTCAGATTTTTTTCTGAATCTTGTAGCAGTCTCTTATGATGATGCGGTTTGGATTTGATAGCTGTCACTGTTTGGCAACACTCTTTTACCTGTATATGCAACTTATTTATACTCTGAATTGAATATTTTTGGAGTTATATTATTTACTGAGCCTGGCTAGTAATTTAATTTGAAAATAATAAGCTGCTCTCGTTTCTTTTTACTAGTGGTCCTGTTCTAGGCTGAGTTATTTTGGAGGGATGAGAGGTGAAATTTCAGTGCATTTAAAATGTAATTTTTAAATCACCCAACTTAGAGCATCTTTTTGGACTAAAATTACATACATAGAGAAAGCTTTGTTTCCCTTACTGACCAAAGTTTAAATGTGCTGACTCCATTACCTTTTACAGAAGCAATCTGTGGGTAAAAAGTTCTCCTTTTAGTGCTTGTTAGTGATACACTGTTTCGAGAGAAGTTTCTTATATTCCTTTACTGAATGTGGAAAATTGTTTCTGGAAGATCAAATCTAATATTGATTTTCATATTATGGAAAATGCAACTAAAAAAACTGGTTTGAGGCAGTGCATGAATCTTTGGTAAAAACATAAATTTATTCCTGGGAAAAAACCCTGCTTTTCATATTTCAGCCTGAATTCTCCATCCCAGTAAATATTAATCACAAAAGCTACAATCCCAGCTATTGACAACTGGTTGTTTATCGGGATAGCTTACACACAGAAATCGAGGCAATCTCTCTCGTTTTCATTGAGCAGAGAGCTAAAAATCCTGACTAAACACTAAAAATTCCACTTTTAGGGCAGAGGCCATGATTTTTGAGATTGGGAGAAAACTGCTTTGCAAAGTGCCTTTTGTGTCCTGTGAAAGCTGTGCTGTACGTGCATTAAAGTGTGTGGGTCACTCAGGGGAAGGTGGATTTGTACTCCCCAATTTTAGCTGGCTTTGACATCTGTGCATCCTCTCTGCCTTTTCACAGGAATCTGTGGACAGATTGCTTCTGAGTAAAATATGGTTTCATTTTTTTCCCTGATTAAAAAAAAAACAACTGTATTTGTTGAGGGAAAAAGAAAAAAAAGTGTTCCTGCAATAGGCTCACTTGTTCTAGGAATGACTTGAATTTGCAGACAGCTTTAGGTTCGTTTGGGTAGTCCTGATCATTTGGGGGATGCCAGGCACTCCTGCCTCATTCTCCTTCCCCTTTCCTTCCCTCTGCTACCTCCAGAAATGCTTTTCTCCTTATTGTATTGAGGAAGGGAGAGACCCTGTTGTCACCCGAGATGGATCTCAAAATTCAGATAATGTCCTTCTCTAGCATCTGACTTGAAAATTCCTGAAAATCTGGATTTTCAGATTAATGAACAGATAGATCTGTAGTAGATTGATTATTAGTTTGCTGTTTTGATTACACTAACCTACCTAAACTCTCTGTGGGGGCAGAAGGTGGACAGATCTTCGCACTTTTAGCTACCACATCGCTTTAAAAATTCTTAATTTAACCCCAAGAGGAAAAAAATGCTTTTGGCCTTTATTGCCTGCTACATCTCTATTTTGCGCCCTGAACTGTCTTCATTATTGTGATTATTCTGAAGATTGTGCAATCATCTCTGAAGATTTGTTGTCAAGTAGATGAGTTTATGCTGAAGAACTTCTGTGAATCACACTGTGTTGGGTTTTCTTAGAAATGCATACTGAAATTGAAAGTCTCCCTTTGGGGAATAAAAAGGAATAACTTAATGCAGTTAATCACTCCTGGCATTACCTGTCTGAAACAACTGGAAGGCAACTGATTGAGATTTTAGATTATACAACTGTCCTGCAAAATTAACATTCCTTTTAGAAAGCCAAAACCAAGCCACCTACAAGCAGGATATTGCTTTAAGGCTACAGATTTAAAGAGGCAGAAAATGGACCTTTAGGATCCAACAGCAGCAGTAAATCTTCTATCATTTGCATTGTATTTTGAGTAAGCAAGTCGTTAAGTGTTTTTCTCTATCTTGAACTTAGGGTAGTATTACATATCCTTGATATTGCTTTATTAATATGTGCTTTTTTTTATTGTTGTTGTGGTTCAAGCCACTGATGTGGCTTGAAGTAATTTTATCACCTCCATGTAACCTTTATTGTGTATTACTCGTAAGTATATATACTGATATATGTATATATATAAGTATATATTCTTATATATACTTAAATATATGAAGTGAGTGGAGGCTCACCTGCTACCTCTGTTCAGTCGTCTCTCTTGAGGGGGGTAGAGAGATATATAAAAATTGGGCTCACAGCACAGATTTTAAATTGAAGTGGTTTGTGAGGAGAGGTGCAAGACTCCTGAAAAAGACCCACTTTTGATCTCAGCCTTTTCTATACTACTGTGTTTAAGCAGCTCATTTTTCAACACAGTTAAACAAAATATCAAAATATTCCAGCTTTGCCGGCATAAAGCAGAGGCCAAACAGAGGCAGAGCTGGAGGGAAGAAGCCAGGGGTTTGTCACAGTGTGCAGTAAATAAAAAAGCTGTTGAGATTGCTTGGAACTGACATATTTCATTGAAGCACCTTTAGGTTTACACCTAGTTTTAGCAGCCTGATTTCGAGCTGCCGTGCTCGATAAAGGTTGTGGAAATCGGTGTCCGTATCAACTTCTGAGCGAGCATCCCGTTCTCATTCTCCAGCATCACCAGCTGATGAGGGTCTGATAGTTTGCCAGTTCCCGGGGGGCTTGTGAGGTGGTGGAAAAGTTGCTGCAGTCTGCAGGATATGCTAGAAAACCTCACCTCAGGACTGCCAGCCTTGCGTTTGGTTTTTACCCTGAACGCTCCCCGTTATTTTAAACTGCGTGAATTTAAGATTCCTCCAGGATAGGGGAGTTTTTTAATTTCTAATTTTAAAATACAAGGAAGCTTCCCCCCAGTTTTATAAAAGATGTCACTGAGGTAGAACGGTGTGAGTTTTTGCTGGGTCTCTTTGCCCCTTGCTTTCTCTGAGTACCAGAGAGCGCAGAGTCTGCTGCTCAGTGGAGCCGAGTTTCAGGGAGCTGCTGGTATGAAACGGGCTTGTACAATTCATGGCCATTTTGGCATCGTCTTCTTCCTGCAGCCAGAAAATTATCTAAATTCTATGGCTACAATCTAATCTGAAATATCTACGTGCTTGTGGCTGCAGTTTTTTTCAGGTGATAAACTGTTTGCCAGTTAATCACTAGAGCTATAGATTAACTTGTGAATTTGGGGAAAAGGCAAGGCTCAGACTTTCAAAAGTGTGTTTCATTTGTATCAGTGAAAATTCTAAAAATTTGGTCAAAGAAAAAGAAAGCATATTAAAGCGGAAAGAAATAGCTCTTTGCTCTTTTTATTCTCCCAGGCTAAGGTAGGAAAGCCAAGGGGTGACTTAAGAAAAAGAACCTGTGTTTTCTTTAGTAAAAAGGAACAGTGAGGGAGCTGTCAGGAATTTCTATGCTACACTTTAAAGTTGTGCTAAGATCCTTTGCCTCCTGTTTTCTTTCTCCTTTCCCTTTTTCACTTGGCCACCTGAAACTGGAGTTTTGAAACACATCATCCAGTCTTTCCTCGGTGCTTAGGACGGCATTTAGTTCCCTAGTTTGTTTTCAGGAGCAAGACAGCAATATATTGGGATATAGTTACCATCTGAAAAAATTCATACTAAAACGTATTGAGTACTGAAACAGATTTTTTATTTGCTTTAGATTATTTTGGAGCCTGTTTACTTAAAGGTGTTTCTGGTATCTGTGACAATTGTATTTGTCACAATGCAAAGGCAAACTAAGTTGGATTTTAAGAACAGCAGTGCTAAACGGATTCGTGTTTGGAAATATCCTCCTTAGATGGATCTTGTGAGTGAGACCGAAGTGATTCAGACCTCGGATGTTGCTTTTTGGACGTGTTTGAACTACATCTGTCTTTGAAATTATTAGTTGCCATCTCGCCACAAAATGCACGCTGAGTGCAGTGCTGCAGTGCATATGTGACATGTTCATCCTGCAGGAAGGTGGCTGAATGGGACTTTGTGAGGTGTTTAATTTTAGGCAGAAACGATCCCAAACTAGCGATGCCTGGTTTGCCGTGTTGGGTGTTTGGTGCTGGAGCTGTAATCCAGCACTTTTTGGGAGCCTCGGCAGAGGGCACTGTTGGAGCATTAAAGGCGCTTGAAAGGCTCATCTCCAGCTTTTCTTGATATTTTTTTTCCTCCTGTTTGGAAAGTGTTTAATGTTCTCCATGTAATTAAATTCAGTTCCCTGTATAATTAGCAATGGAGCCTTATTCTTTGTGCCACTGCTGTGGATAGTCTTATTTTTGTCTCTATTTGCCTTCAGTCAATGCAAAATACTGTTGCCTATCAAAAGGTAGAAAGTTTTATTGCTATCTCCCAAAGCTAAGTAATATTTAAAGGTAGAAATAAAAAACTATGGAGTTACTTTCATTTAGCTGCTCAGAGTAAATAGGAAACCTTTAAAATTCCTGCTCATGGCCCCGGGGTGGAGCAGAGTTGTTGTGCCACAATAATTTTATATTTGGGTCCAAATGCACATTATATTATTTTTGAATTGTCATTCCTTGCAGTTTGTCAAAATTATATATGAAACATATAATATTTAACTGTGTGAAACCTACTGATTTTATTTGGCAGATTTTGTTTTCTTCTTTGGTTTGTTTTCCTCTGGATCTTTGCAAGAACTTGTACTGGTGCTGCTTAGAATATTGAAATATTAATTAGAGTGATCAGGCATAATTATTTTTCATTAATTGCAAATGCAAAGCAATTACTGTGACCTAGAAATAGTTCCCTTGTCCAAATTCCTGTAAACATCCTAATTTTTTTATAATTTATGAGGACCGGCTACAAAACATTGTGTCAGAAAGAAATAATTTTCTGAGGTACTGGAGTACTTAACACTGACATTGCATTAGACTGCTCGTACGGCTTGTAAAGGAGAGATATTTAGAAGATGGAAGTCTGATGTGTTTGGCTCTTGGATTGGCAAATACATAGAGTGTTAATTGCAAAAAACACATTGTAGATTTCTTTCCGAAGGCGCCTCTTTGTCCGTAACTGGTTGAGTTACACGAACAACCTGGAGAAGTTTCTGTTAAAGATCGTGGGATACGCTCTGCTGCTGACTGGCAGGGTACTCCTGCATTGATTTCAAAATCAACCACAAAAGACATCTTCTCCAAAAATCTCTGGTGCCTTATAAATAGTGGGGAATATATATATATTTTTTTTCTCTACTTGAAAATGTTAATTAAGTTACCGGCAGCTGAAGGCAGGCAGATTGCAAGGGAAGGAGCACTAAAGAGTTTGAAACGAAGGCGTTCGTTGTGGGTCCGTGTGGCTTTTCTCTTCCAGGGGAAATCCTGGGGCTGGAGCCTGATCCTGATCTCGATCCTGCTGCGGGCTCTGTGCCTTGGTGTGTAGGATCCTTAGGGATGGCAGTGCAGGCTCTGTCCCTGCCTGCAGCGGGGTATCTCAGGGCCAATGCCGCTGTCTGCAGTCACTGCTGGGATTGCAGCTGGAAACAGCAACTTTAAATAACAAAGGCAAAAGTTGGTTGGGTTCCTTCTTAGTGCAGCACAAGACTGCTGGTTCTGACTTTCAAAAAGAGAGGTGGTTGCCCCAAAAAAAAAAAAAAAAAAAAAAAAAAAAAAAAAGCATAGTCGGTAATATTGCCATGCAGCAGGCTGTAGCCATCTCTGTCATGTATTTTCTAAGGGGACTAATACAGTGCCCAAGAAGACTCTAATTAAATGTACATATTTGTTTTTTACAGCCCTCTTTCATATCGTTTCCTATTAGAGTCTCCTTACACAAGCTCGGTAGGGTAATATTCAGGCAAATTTCTGTTTTGTCTGAAGCATTAATACTGATGTTCTGCTCCTGTATCATCCCTGTAGCTGTTATCTGCTGTGTGTTTTCCCCACGAGAGGCTATCGCAGGTTTTTAGTCCAGACTGTTTGTATTTGACAAGGTCAAGATAAGTTTTATCTCTATAGATAAGTCAAGTGCTTTAGGATCGATATAGTTACAGTAAAATACATTGGCAATATTTATTGCCACAATCCTAATGAATTTTTAAAGCTTGGAAGACTGTCAGTGGAGTGAAGATGTCCTAAATGGTTGTTCATAACAGGGCCTATATAATTATACAGCTAAATACTTTTTGAAAATAAAAAATTGTGCAACTTCATGTTTTTTGACAAGGTAAAGCTTTATGCTCCTCCTCCTCCAAATTGTAACAGATTCTTACAACACCATCAAAATGAGTATTTACTTTCCGTTCACTTGGGTGTCTGTATAGGGATTTATGAGGCCTTGTCCCCTACTTACTTGTTATGATTATAAAATTGTCTCTTTTTAGCATACTAATAGGGGTTTGTTTTGAATTTTACCTGCAATTTTTTATTGACAAGATAATTGTCTTTGTTTTGGCTTTGACAGAGTGGCTTTGGCCAGTTTCATTTGTGATATGAATTTCCCTAGGTACATATTTATGCAGTTAAATCAATAAGTATTTCATAATCTCTCTAAATACTTATGTAACTTAATAATTCCAGCCATTATGATGTATCTGCTTAAATATGTATTTTATGTAGGGGCATTTAAAAATGCAAATTATAGGGATTATTTTCCTTCAGGCTTTGTATTTTTCTGTTGCATCAGATAGAGAGCAAGAAAATTAACCCACAAAAAATCCTGCTAGAGTAATAATGAAGATCTGCCTTCTATCTGGTAAAGATAATTTGTTGATAAGACTCCATGGCTTGCTTGAACTCATTTTGCTTTCTCTGCTTTTCTGTAGTTGATCTTTTAAGTCACACGACAGAACCATAGTAAGGCCTAAGGAGAAAGTTTCCACCTTTATCACCAACTTTTGGGTATTTTATTAATCTGTCATCTTTCATAGGTCTGTTTTCTACCCCTCCTGTCTCCAGAGCATCAGAGACTGCTTATTTTTATTGTTAATGCTTTGAGATTCAAAATCAGGATTGATAATACCATGTTGGGAAGCTGCTGTGTAGCTTCTCTTCGTCTTTACCGCGGAGGTTTGATACCTGACACTTTTAATTTAATTTAATTAGGGAGGCAGAACCCCATCTTGGTGTTCATTAAGAGGATTATTCATCAAAGTTATTGCTTCCTTGATGGAGAATAACAATATCACTCGCAATGGCTGCTGTTGCTCTCATAACTGTATTACTTTCTACTATTTTTCTCTCCAGGGCTTTGTACTTAGACTCTTTATTTGAAAATTTTAAATTGAGGGAAGCATAAACTTCTGGTATAGGAAATTCACCAGGGTCACATTTATTTTGGTCTAGTAGCTTTATGTCGTGTAAATGCTTCGCAGAATATTTTTTTTTCTGCTTTTTATTGGTTCTCTGCACTGTCTTTAAATATTTGTATTTCTTTCAAGCTTAGCTGCACTTCAGCTCAGGGCCTGAGGTTTCTGGCTGCCTGTTTGCTGATGTAGCTGAATTCTGCCATGCCGAAATCCTGCAGAGATCACTGTAGGAAGGAAGAGCCTCTACGGAGCAGGGAGTCACCACAGGCTTTGCTGGAACAGAGTGGAAATCTAATGTAAAATTAATAAGGGGGGGGTTGGGGGAGAGCAGACTGTTTGCAAAAGTTATCTTTTGTAACGCAGCCCTAATCAAATATTCAGAAAATGACAGCTTTAAAAATAGAACAATTGTCCTTTTAAAACATGACTAGTTTGGTTAATTTACCCCCAAGTATCCGGTGTCTGTGACTCTGAAAAACCCTTATCTACTAAGGGGGAAAAAAAGAGCATTGCAGAAAAGGTGACAAGTTTTCACCTCTTTCCTCAGAGAACATTTTAATTCCACTTTAATCAGCCTGCCAATAAAAGAGTACTTGGCTTTCAAGGGGAAACAAATCAAAATATGCATTTATCAGTCACAAGGCAGAATTCAATCACTCGCAACTGATGAACTCCAAAAGGAATGAAACTAGTACTATCACGCTGCCTTGGTGGTTTGCTTTGTACTATCAAAGAACTGGTACTATCTTTTCCTGCCACATCCACTGTTTGTCTGTCATCCCTAATTATGGCCTTTCAAAAGCAACGCTTCATAATTGCTGTTAATGATTAAAATAAAATAAAAAAAAATTCACATCTAGATAACTAAACTAGTGTTCTGCAGTGTGCAGATTTGTGTGTTCTGGAGCTGCCAAAATAACTAAAATTAAAAAAAAAAAAATTAGCCAGAGTTGAGGCAGAGGAAAGAAAAAAGGTTGCCAAGTCACATTGTCAGTGTTACTATACAGGGCTCTTACAAGGGCACGTCACAGGCCTGTCTTATTAAAATAAAACTTTATTTTCCACTAGAAGAGGAGACTGAGAGTCACGTTGCACTGCACAGGTGGGCTCTCATTTCAGACTCCTCTCTGCCGCTCTGCTCCGGTTAAGAAAGAAGAGCCTGAAGTGGAAAGAAGGGTTTTTTTGTATCAAAGCAAAGTTGGATGCTGTTTCACGTATGGGTGTTTCTAGGTTGTGGGAATTGGTTGCTCCGGGTTTTCAGCTCATTTAGCATGAGGTGAACACATTGCTCACTTTATTGATATTAAACAGAGTTGTCCTGATGGTTACAGTAGTTAGACTACAGCATTATACACAAAGCTGAATCTTTCTGGTGAGAGAAACTGCATTCTTTGGGCTTATCTTGCTCCCTGCACTGGAATTTACATGCGTAACTACCAGTGCATCAAGATGAGTTTTTCGCCTTTGTGTGGTTTGCATCTCAATGAGGGTGGAGAGGTGCAGTCTGTTTAGCTTTCCTTCTCCCTGCCCTGAAAAATGGTTAAAACTCACCTCCTACTTTATTTATGCTTTGTTCCATCTGACTTCTCTTCTGCAACTAAGGATTTATGAGGCCAGGAAGCAAGAGCCAAACTACTCTTGTGTTTTATTTTCTCCATTCTCATTCTTGTTTGATTTCTTGTCGATATTTTGTGCCCTGGCTGTGGACCCCTTTAGGGCCAGGCTCGGGCAGCCCCCGAGATACTCAGCTCCCCTAACACAGCCCTGTGCCTTGTTCAAATCCCAGCCTCAACTCCGGTGTCCTGGGATTGCAGCTTGAAATTGGTAGCGCAAAATACCAGCCTTGGCTCAAGTTTGATGTGCAAAAACACCAGGATCTGACCTCTAGTCTCTCCTTTTCCCCTTCCTGTGGTTCCACAGTATCTCACTTGTGTTGCCTGGGTCTGTGGAGCTTTCTGCTCTCGTCTGTCCCACTGAGCTCCATCCTCTCTTCAGATCTCACCTCCTGACCTCCTTTTTTTTTTCCCCGGGAGTCGATTAGACAAAGGAGGTACGTTGTCATGTGGTGGGATAAGCAAATAAATTGCATTGTATTTTTTTCTTTTTTACGGTTATTTTTAATCCTGTGTTTCAAAAGCGTGCTGGCAGCGGTTTCGGGTAAAAGAAATATAAAGTAGAGTTGTTCAAGCGCCTGTTTGGGTCAGAAATTTGTGGCAATGAATGTGTTGATAATGCTTGAATAGATGGGACAACTTGTGGTATTCTTAAAATTAAAAAGCGGGGAGAGACAGGGTAGAAATGTGATGGGGTGAGAAACTTTCTTCTTCATTCAGCAGTGGTTACATCAGTCATAGTGTGATAGGAGTAAAGGGGTTTCTGTGCTCAGCTATTCATTTCAGGACTGCTTGTATTTAATTGACATGAAACTAAGTGTGCTTGATTTAAAATGTATGTTGCACAGGTTTGGAAAATGAAGTTCAAGAAAACCAAGTAGAACTGTAAATAATAATAAGTTTATAAAAGTACTCTACAGGCTGCAGATAAATGATTTAGGATTATAACTTGCTGTTGCTTAAATAAACAGTTGATCATACAAACAACAGATAGTTCAGAACCCCAAAATTTTCAAAAGAATTTTTATTTTTAAGTAAGAGCAAAGGAGAATTGTGAAGCTTTGGATGGAGCTTCTCACATTTCACATATTCTTTTGCTTTCATGGTTTTGTCAGACAGACCTTCACATTCTTCACACTCTGATACATGTTGCTTGAATTCTTGCCCCTCTTGTCCGATTTCCCAATAACGCACTCAAGGAATATTTTATGCATTCTCTCTGGGAAGACATGGGAACATTATTTGTCTGGTAGGTTATTTTGCTTTAGGAATAATCTGCTGAAGGTTGTACTGTGGTATGACCCAAACCACTTGAAATATTGTACATACAGGCTACTAAATAAAAACGTTCATACTGCTGTGTATGATTATAGATAGTTCAGTGCTTTCCAGAGAGCTGATCAGAAAAATGAAAAATCATTAGACAGCACTAAAGAAGTTGTATTATATGAAGGTTGGAGGAGGAGGATGTGAAAGATGAGTCAGAAGCCAACAAGTTCTTCAGAATTTGGTAATGAATATAAGTGAAAATAGGAGTCAGCAGCAGCTGGAACCACAGAAATCTCTAACTGCTTTTAAGAATGCAGAAATCCAGGTGTTGTAATGTTGAGTCTGTATCCTCATAGAGGATTTGCTGTGTTACCCTCTGTGTGATGGGTAAATTCCAGGTATATCACAGAACAGTATGAAATGTTCTTTGGAAGGCAACTGTAGAGTATCCTACCCCAAAAAAACTAAGTGTTTTCCCTTACCTCCATCTGTAAGGCTTGCTGAATCGTAAGGACCTAGAAATTTTCTATTTATTAGAGCTTTGTCTGATCTTACTAAATATCTGAAATTGTGTTCAAGTTTCTAAGGAACTTCAGAGGTTTTTAGCAATGCATTTCCTGCATTTAGTAGGATGCTTTTGAGAGGGAGAGAATTAAAAACGCATTTTTATATTTTTGTCTTTGGGAATTAAATGCCTAATTTTGCTTTATATTCTTTGTACCTATAGAGCTCTTTCTTTCTTTCTTTTTTCTTTTTTCTTTTTTCTTTTTTTTTTTTTTTTAAGTAAGCATGTAAGATAACCAAATACCTGTGTCACAGCTTTGGCCAGTGAGTTCTGCCCTTGCAGGGCATTAATTATCTACTCTGTTTTATTGTCCTGTTTCCTACTGTCGTGTAACAGTCACCTATTTTTTTTTTCTCTGACCCTTCTATAAAGAGAAACCACAATAATTGGTTTTTGTGGTGGCCTCTGATTGTGCAGCCCTTTTGCTGGCTGTGTTGGCTATGTTACTTTAGTATTTTTCAGTAATTTTTATGACACTTCTCGTGGCCAAATCTTGTTCTCTGTAAGGTCAGTGGGAAATGTTCCCCCTTATTTCTTTGGGGGCAGATCTTGCTACTGTGCATTTATAACTTCAAAGACAGCAATAAACCTCTGGTCCCCGTCATTGGAGCAAAACCCACTTGGAGTGAAAGGTCAGAAAGAAGTGGTGATGCTAAGAAATGTCTCTGAATGTCAGAATCAATTAAAATATTACTTTATTTAAATTACTGATTTCATGGCATTATTCTAATTCACGGAGTCTTTAAAGCCATGAATTCTCTTCAGAAATATTAGCACTAGAAAGCATTGGGTGCCTGAAATCTGTGGGTTTAGGGGATTTTATTACTGGCTTTTTTAGGAGATGAGTCTGTCTAGTTTATGAAAGCAAAGATGTAAGACATGAAAGACAGATTCAAGACCCTTTCCTTGCTGCTTTTTAATCTGCTGTAATTACTGTACATTCTTAACCCTGTAAGTAAAAACAAGTGGGAAACTCAGCTAGCCCCTAAAATAAGGGGGGGGGGGTGGAAACCCCCAAAAAACAACTTTGATGCACTGGGTTTCAGCAAGAGACACTTCTGGCATCACCTGCAGCATGGGGCTAACCTGGGGGTCAAGGGAACTTGAACTGCAGTGTTAGGGCTGCAGTGAAGCCTGTCAAGCTTTTCCTGTGAGCTGATGCTCCCTGTGCTGCTGAATTTTCCAAGCAGCTCCTTTCTGGTGTGTTTGGCACAGAAGAGAAGAGGGATACTCATCAGAAGCTGGATTTGCCTTCTCTGGGCAGAAGGAGCTTTTACCATCCTGTTCCACACCACTGACAACTTCTCCTGAGCTGTTGTGATGGAAGGAATGCCATTTAAAGAGAGAGTTGTTTAGGCATGCCAGGTTTATCTTACAATAGGAGTTGCTAGTGTCTAATGTTGTAGCCTGTTTCTATCACACTTGAGAAAACTTGATGCAACATTTCACATTTTATTTGATCCAGCAAACACAATTTTGGTGCTCACTTAGTGTTCAAATCAGCCTTCTCTAAGTAACTAACTGCTCTTAACCATATTTTCCTGATTGTGGTGCTCCGTACTGTTTTAAAATACAGTCTAATCTTTGTAGGAATAGCTCTTTTACAGCATCCATTTACTAAACACATCCTTGGTTCAAAAAGGTACTTGAAAAACTTGGATGGAAGCTGACCTGGAGGATAGACAAATTGTCTTTTTAAGAATTTCCCCCAGTATTGCTGTTTAGATTTGTTTTAAACTTAAATTAGACAAGAAGAGCAATAAATCAAAATTTTGTGAAATAAGAGCTTTGGTTTTTGAGCATTACAAACCCAAGGAGGCATTTACACTTTTGATTTTACAGTTGTGATAATGCACAAGGTGATTCAATCAGATTGAACCTGCAATTGGTATCATGGGGTTGTTTTTTCAAGCCAGGGGAATCATTATGACATTTATTTCAACCTTCAGTATAATAGGCTGTAGTTTTCTCATAAGTTTGCTTTGTATGGAGTCCAGGATATTTGGAATTTTAAATCTTATTTTCCTCTCCAGTGTTGCCTGTGTGAACCTCTTGCAGCAGACAAATGCTTTCCCTGGCAGGGCAGGCTGAGGAGCAGGAAAGTGGCAGTGAACTTCAAAAGAAACCAAACATCAACCCCTAAAACACACAATGTTTGGAAGCCTGACCTCTGCTAACCTGACCCTCCGTTTCAGGGCTTTTTGTTTGTTTTGGATGCCAAGGGGTGGCTGTGGGTCTGCAACAACATTACAAGCACCAAACCCCATCACTGAAAACTCCTCAGGGATTAAGTCCTGATTATTGGAATATCTTGATTATTTTGTTTGTCTTACTTTTTGAAACTTCTGGATGTGTTTTAAAGCACATTATATTGATAACTATGAGAACTGGGAAGTGCACTGACAGGCAGCAATGTCACAGACCTGCACAGAAGGTCTAGAGAGAAATGCAGAATGCCCCATCCTAGAAAATAAAAAGTGGGAAAATACAGAAAATGTCTTCTGTGCTTCTTTTTCTTTCCATCTTTATTTCCCTTAGCTTATGGAATTAGAAAATTTGGTTGGGACAACTATATATGACTTGTATTTGTAATGTTCTGACAGACCATTTACAGAATCAGAGATCAAATTAAGGAAAAGACCTCTGAGACCATTTAGTACAACCTATGATCAATCACCACCTTGTCAAACTGACCCTGGTACTGACTGCCACGTCCAGGCTTTCCTTAAACATCTCCAGGGACGATGACTCCACCACCATTCATGCTCTTCCAGGGATTTCTCAGGAATAACCACTCTCCTGGGTGGACAAAGCATTTAGTTATTTTTGGAGAAATTTCTCCTTTCCAACTGCTGGAGCAGGAACAAAACACAGATCTGCTTCTTGCTGTCCTTTTGTTCGTCAGGGTAGGGAAGGACCAAGAAGGAGAGGGAGAGGAAGGAGCTCAGGTGTTGAGAGCAGGGGATGGAGATACTCAGTGTGGTTCCAACTGTAGGGAGGGTTTGGATCTGAGCAGCAAATACTGAATGGCAGCACTGGTCTGGTTACTCCTGCCTCCCTTGTGTGAGGGTGTTGTATGCAACAGTTTGTTTAAATGGAAACAAGAGCAGCTTTTTGTAAAGCTGGAGAAGGGGTAGTGCTGTGTAGCAGGACATCAGACTAGAAATCTCAAAGTGTAGTAGGTAAAGGAAGTGCTGGGGGTGCAGGTTGCCTAATCTGCCAGAGATCTCAGGGAAATGCCAGTTGTGCTTGGGTTTGTGCTTGTATTTATTCCCTGCATTGTCAGATGCCTCTGTGGCTGTAGGAGTGGGGCTGCTGCAGGAGCTTCAGAGAGGTATGAAAAACATTCCTTCTAAAAATACTGGGAAGCTCCCTCCACCCCCATTGTTTATTGGAAACTTTTCCCCCGTCTTAAGATATTTGATTATGGTGTAATGCAGCTAATTTAAGCATCTGTTTATCACTGCCTGGCTAGACTGAATGTGAAATTTCAATTGAATTACCTCCCAAGAGAGCTTTGAGCTCTGAGGGTAAAACAAATCATTTTCTCTCCATTCCCCTGGGATTGTCAATAAAAAGAATTCATCTAAATAGTTTACATGCGTTTTGAAATGTTGCATCTACTAGACTTGGGTTTGTTGTTAGTGGAAAATTGCCAGTGTGAGTGGAATATTGGCTTTAACTCGACTATGGCAGTGTTGTAGCATGGTGGTGCACGGTCTGGAAAGGCTACAGCTGTGAAATCATTTGCATTTAATTCATATTTGATCAATAAATATGTGGGCTTTATTTTAGAACAGAAGAGAGTGTATAAACCTAGCTTATTACAACCTCAGGCAGAAGACATCACCAGCCCACTGGCATAAAATCATATCCTGAGTTGGGAGGGACTGTGGGAGTCCATGGATCCTTGAGTCCAATTCTTGGTCCTGCAGAGCCCCAGGAATCCCACCCTGTGCCTGCGAGCATTGTCCAAACACTTCTTGAGCTCTGTCAGGCTTGCTGCTCTGACCACTGCCCTGGGGAGTGTCTTGGAGTGTCCAACCACCCTCAGGGGAAAGAATCTTTTACTTAATATTCAACCTCGATCTCCCCTGACACATCTCCATGCCATTCTCTCAGGTCCTAAAAGTTTCTCCAGGCTTTCTCCTTGGTCTGAAGTTACAGTGAAGTGAATTATTGCTGTGGGCTGCTGGTGGGACGTGGGAAGCCCCTCATCAACACCACAGCTTTGTCTGCTCCCAAATATTTGTGTGCACACTCTGTTAAACATGTTTTCACCTACACAAACCTAGGTTTTCTTTATTTGTCGTCATGTCAACAAGGATCTGGGAAAGAGCAGAGGACAGGTTTTTCTTGCTCTGCAAAAAGAGCACTCAGTTTACATCTTTTCTGTCGTTTTGGTAGTGTGGAGAGGAGCTTTTCCTTCTTGTTTGCCTTACTTGGGTCAGAAGTGAAATCTGCTGCCATCCACCTGCAGAAGAGCTGCAGGTCTGATCTGTAGGTGCTTTTACCCTGGACTGGGCTGCTCTACTTAGGGGCAGGTGCTGCCTTCACTCCAGCTGGGATGTGTGGAGATGTCCATGAGCTGCAGGCAGCAATCCATGTGCTGGTGATGCCCCAGTGCCTCCCCCCTGCTCTCCCTGGAGGACAAACAAGTTCCTCCCAGCTGACTGGGCAGGAGCCTTAAACTCTCAACCCATAAAACTGTGGACTATATTTCCAGGTGTGGAGGAGGACACAAAGATAAGTCTTCCTTACAGGAATATCCACACCAGGCTTTATGTCCTTTACCTGAGTCTCACCAGGGGAGCTTACTTGGCGCTGCAGTGTCCAGGTTGAGGGTAATTAGATACATGGAAAAAAAAAATTACTGTGGGAGTGGCAAGGCCCTAGCACAGGTTTCCCAGAGAAGCTGTGGCTGCCCCATCCCTGGAAGTGCCCAAGGCCAGGTTGGATGGGGCTCTGAACAACGTGGTCTAGTGGAAGGTGTTCCTTACCCATGGAACAGGGTTGGAACTGGATGATCTTTACTGTCCCTTCCAATTCAAACTATTCTGCAATTATCTGAGTTTTACTGAAGCCAGAGAACTGCAATCCAGGAGTCAGATTGAAAGGTGAGGTGGCACTGTGAGTGTTTATACCTCACACCAGCACATGGGTAACCTGCACAGTGAGCAGACTGAAGGGAGGTGGATGGTAGAATTTGTTTTCCTGGCGCTCTACTGTTGCAAACAATTCAGATGAGAGTTAGAAGGTCCAGCTGTTGGTAGAAAGCTTCACCATTATATTTGGTTGTCTTTTATGATGCTGATAGTTTAAAATTTGCTCTTATACAGACATTTAGGCAGTGAAGAAAACTTCTTTAAAGATCTCATAGTAGTGATAGCAGTGAGGAGCTTGGAAGTGGCTGTGTAGAGTGAATGCCTGTTGATTCCTTTGGAGTGAAAACATGCTCAGACCTGCAGAAGCCAGCCCAGGTGAGCAGCTAAACCATGTAATCGCCCTGTCACTCTTTCAGACTCCTGTCCTAGTTCTGTTTTTATTGATGATAGAAAACATCTCTTTATGTTAACTGAGATAATTTTAGATTGCAAATGACAGTCAAAAATCGCAGTCCAAAACCAGCACAAACGGATGAAAGCTTCAAGAAATTGTAGAGTTCACTTGTTCAGGAGTTTGGTGTTTCTGTGGTCATTCTTATAGTTGGCAAGGCCCAAGGAACTTAAATGCCACATATGGTAGGCAATAGATTTTCTGACATCTATAATGAGCAGTAGTTCCTGCAATCATCACAGGGAGAGTTTGAAGAGAGAGGCACAATATTACTTGTTTACTTGTCAATAGTTTACTTTCCTTAGTATAGGGGGCTGGCTGTTTAAAGAACTCATTTGCAGAAGCAATAAAAGTTACTCACAGACGGCAACAGCATGGGAATGATTAAAGTTTTAACTTACAGCAACATTTGTTGTAAAGAGCAAACGCATAATTGTGGTAAAGATAATTCTAGATTTTTATTCCAAAACAGTAGTAGACGGAAGTCTGTAGGTAAGTTGAAGCTTTGGCCTGTGTTGTGGGATGCTAATAGTCCATATTTCCCGTCTGGCTCTAAATATGGAACTGTTTTGACAGTTTAAGTATACTGTAAAGCGATTAATCCTGACAGGGTTGATAGTAACTTAAGAAAAACATTTTTAAACCCCAAAACTGCAGTTTATCTTAATGAGTAGCTCACACTGTCAACAGCAAAGCTCTGTTCCTGTGTGTAATAGGGTTTAGAGACTATCACGATGAGAGAGGACAGGTCTTGTAATTTGAAAATACGTAACTAGAAGTAGCGATAGTCCCTTCCACTGATCCTCCAGCCCAGGGTGCTTCACCTGTGCCTCTCTCACCTTACTTCTAAACAATTTTAAGAACAAATTTATTTTTGAGATCCTTGAGCTAAAATTATCATCTCTCAGGAGAGGTGTGCAAAGATACAAGCTGCTTAAGATAAAATAGATGCAAGACTGTGTGTGATGTTAAAAGTGAGGACCTACAGGAGAACAATCTTGGAGCGTTTCCAGTTACAAATAAGTCCTGTGCCACAAAAAGTCAGAAGTCTCCCTTGAATGAAGATCATTACCCTCAGGGTGCATGTTGGTCACTCTTTAAAATTCTTATAAAAACAAAGAAATTAATTATCCAGTATAAAAATGGGACATACGTCTCCTGGCAAACATTCAATTAACTTTTTAGTGCTTGCTACTTAATGTTGTGTTTGACCACTCGAGCATTGAGAACGACTTTCCTTTGAGAGGGAGCTGGGGTGGAACGTGGCATTGGGCTGGAGCTCTGCTCTGCTGGCCAGTCAGGGCTGGTCATCAACATTTTTCCCATGATCGTTGAGTGTGGAGCTAGTTATATTTTACTTATGCATGTGAGATGTAATTTGCTTTGGGACAGGGTTGTTTTTGGTGGTGGTTTTTTTTTGTTTGTTTCGGGTTTTTTTGCAGGCTGGATGATGTTTTATTGAGAATATGATTTAGCTAGTTTTGCAATCATAGACTGGTTTGCAGTGGTTGAGCATGAACTACCAATTAAAAGTAACTGTATAATACTTGTAATTCCCATGACTAATGGGCTGAAAATACGGAGCTCTTTGACCTGGATCTAGTCCAAGCCAAAGATGAATTATGCGACATAGATCACATTTTCTACTGTTAAAATATCCAACAGTGCAAGTGTAAACCCCGAACTTTAAGAAATGGTGACTTCCGAAGGACGAGCTGACATGATGATGAATTTATTTTAAGAATAATGCATGAGAAGGACTTGAATAACTGTGTTTTTGTAGAACTTCCACCTATTTCTTTGTACATTGATATAATTTACAATCGCCTTTCATCATTAATCTCCTGCTGCTTTACTAGCAAGTGATTATGTACTGAAACAATTGGAAGGAAAAGATTCTCTGGGATTTTTATTGTGCGTGTGATGTCCTTTAGATTGGCAGTAAAAATCACACGGCTTTTTTCAAGTGCATCTGTTGTGTAAAGATTCTCAAATTGATCTTTGATTGCTTTGCATGAGTTTATTTCTTTTTCTCAAAAGGATCACTAAAATTGTGAAATTAGGGATTAAACTAAATAGCTGAGTTTTGTTGTTCTTGTAGCAGAACAAAATTAAATATCTGTGGGTTAAACTTAGTTGGTTGTGCTGCTAAATGATGTATAAATATGCAGGGGCCAAAGCTGATGTGAAGAAAAGTGCTCTGCTCGTCAAACGAGGGAGTGATTGTGTGGCAGGGCAGTAGGAGTTCTCTTGGAAACAGGGGAAATTATCAGAGTACCAGGACAGAATGCAAAGGTCGATCTGCTGAATACAAATAAAGTATTGAGCACCAGGTTCTGCCTCATGGAGCTGGCGCTTTTGGAACCGCTGTGATAAATGCACTGATAAATTCAAGGGAATGAGTGCTATTGCAAAAGCCTGATGAAGGCTAGAAAGTGTCCAGCTAGTAGGAATTGCACTGCTTGGTCAGGCACAATGAAATTAAATAGAATTTGCTTTAGTGAAATTGCATCAAGGATGATTAAAGGTGCTGCTGGAAGTCGGTGGCGATCACCTTCCACTGAAGCCACTTCAGTGACTCCGTCGTTTACTCCTTACATGTTTTGGCTTTTTCTCATTTTTTGCTCATTTCCTCTGACTTCAAGGCTCCTCTCCCACTCCTAGTCCTTTCCACCTTTGTGTTGTGTCCCTGCTCTGAGCCTGAGAGTGACACCAGGCTGCTTCAGAGAGCAGGGGAGCTCGTCAGCACCGTTCCTTGGGTCCATGGGTTTGACCAAATACACCAAGTCCTTCGCCTCCCCCTTACCATATACAGCATTCTTCATTCTCCTGCTCTTTGATAATGATGTTGTGGTTCAAGATTTGGCCTTTTAGCTCCGGAAAGCTGATCCATATAATGCAGCACCATGTTCCCTCCTCAGCTGGGTGACGTGGAGCCTCAGCTGGGGGAAAGGGAGCTGCTCCCTGTTGGGCCACAGCTCCGCTGTTCAGATGTGCAGTCGGGATTCCGCCCTGTATCTCATTTTCCAGCTGAGTTTCCAAGTACTTTCTGGTCCTGAGCTGCTAAAACCACCCTGGTGTGGTGTCACAGGAGTCTCACCTCAAGGACTAAACTGCTCATTGGGTTTTTCCTTGATGTAAAAGCCTGCGGAGGAGTCTCAGTCAAACTCTCTTTGGTTTTGCTTTGATATGTTTTGCATTTTGCATTAGTGTTTAGAGGCCTTTGGCCTCATGGGTGTTTGAAAATGAATTGTAAGAGAATTAACAACTTTCCAGTTGTTTTACTTTCCTAAAACAGCATAGCAGTGCCCCGGACTGCAGACTGCTCTGAGGCCTTGCTGTGCCCTGCTGTGTTTGCAGGGGAGTTGAGATACCAAATGTGAAGTTTGAGTGACTTGAACTGGATTTTTCCCCAGATGGGCTGAATGGTGTAACCAGTCTTTTATGGTAAAATGAAACATGAAACATGTGGTTACAGAAATACACAGACAAATATATATAGATAGATATAGATATATAACCACATGTAGCATCCAATGTGTTACCAAGTTGAGACCATCTCATGACTGTTTTGTTTCCATTTGACATTTAAATGATCCTCTGGCATTAGGACCAGAGTTCCGTACTCCAAATAAAAAGAGACATCATCAAATTTATATAAGGACACCTCAGCACTGTAAATGAAGCCTATTTCCTCAGTGTATATATTTTCTTGAAATGCTTGTCATTTTACCTCTTCTTCTGCTGGTTAGTGCAGGACTAAGGAGTGTAAGGAATATTTTTCGTGATTGCAGTTGTTGGAGCAGTGCACGTGCAGAGCTGTGTTCAGTCATTTATTCCCTCTTCATTTTTGTAGCAATTGTAGCATGAACTAAATACTTTCTCAGCTTGAGATGTGTTGGAGTTGCATTTGGTAAGTGTTTATTTTATAGAAGAAGCTTTTTGAAGGAGTGACCTAAGCTTGGGCATGGCATCCTCTTCTCTGCTCCCTTCAAAAGGCACAGGGAAAACTTGCCAAGGGGAGAAAAGGTTGGACAATAAATTGATGTACCTCCTTTGTCTGTGTGTGAAGATCCAGGTGTAAGGTTAATGGTGCCTCTAATGAAATCTTCTTTCTCTCCATGCTGGCATGTCCCTTGAATTGCCCAGACAATAGCAATGGTAGCCAACTGGAGTCATGTATCTCAGAGGTGTGGGAAGAGAGAAGCAAAGGTGTTTCAGCAGAGAAATCAGCACTCCATTGGGTTTAAACCATTTTTCTTTGCTTATCCTGGGAATCAAAATGCCACAAAAATGCCACCTTCTCTCTGCCATTGACTCCTTTCCAAAGGCTTTGCTGTTGACCTATATGAAGGGACTTTAAATACACCACAGAGCTTGAAACTTGCACCAAAATTTATAGTAATAATAATAATAGTAATAATAATAATGCTCCAGTTTCCTGAAGATTGAAATTGGCCCAGTGAATTTGACACCACATTTAGCTTCTGAGGTGATAATGCACCCCACTCTGTGGGTATTTTTCATGGCATGTTAATAAAATAGAAACTAATATTCTGTATTGACATTTCAGAAGGTGTTTCTTCTGAAGGTGAAGCTTTCAGTGAGGATTTGAAGACTGTTACTATAAATGTGACCATTCTGTGTTTTTTTCATTACGGGCAGCTGACTTCTACTATAGACAAAATGTTAACAGTTAAATATTTTGGTTTAGTGTTATAGGTGGTAGAGTTTTAGAACATAAATAGATGTTTTGCATGGCAAAAAAAAATAGCACTTGAAAGAGTTAATTATCTCCATATTTTCATAACTTCATTAGTTCCCTAACTTCATGCTCCAGCAGTGTTTGCTGGGTGCATTGTGCACACAAAGGGGCAGTTTTTGCCCTGAAAGCTTCAGTCTTGGGGCATCAGATGTTGGATTTGATAATGCAGGAAGCAGTAAACAATGACCAGTTCTGAACAGTTTTAACTGTAACAGCTGGTTAAAAATTTTTAGTCTGTTCTTGAGCAGAAATGAAGTTCTCGGTTACACTAATACATTCCTTGAAACAGCTTTTGCATTCTGTGGAAAGCTGCCTTTTTATGGTAGACCAGAAATTTTTTTTTTCCCCCTTAGAGGGAAGACTTTTTGCATAAAACCATTTTCTGACCAGCTTTAAAATGCAGAGATAGCAAAGACCACTTAGAGGGTTTTTTTTTCCTCATCACTCCTAAGGAAACTAAATGCTAAACTACCACCATTATGTGAGGTTTATTGAAAGCTAGAAGAGGTCCTTGCTGTTTTATCTTGTCTCCATACCCCAGAAGAAGAAGAAAATGAAATAAAATATATATGCCAGGGTATTTTTGCCTCCAGGGTTGTTAGTGAGAGCTTTAGCTGCTTCAGTGCGTTCCTGCCTTCTCTCTGGAGCTGTGCTTGTTGGTCCCACTTGCAGCAACCTAAAACATTTGAAATTATGTGAGGCAAGAGGAGGGGAAGCAGGAGGAAATTATATTGGCTTTTTCCAGGAAATTGTGAGTTTTGCCAAACATTGATACAGCAAAAACTTTTCACAGGAGAAACCAGTTTCCATTTGGAAATGCTGCTGTCATACTGCTGGGTCGACTCCTGTGCCTTCTCTTCCCACCTGGGTTCTCTGCATGGACTTCATTCCTTTCTTCTCACCTGACCTTAAAGAGCACAATAATTGGTGTTTTCTTAGGGGCTTTAATAATTTTTTATTTTTTTTTAAATTCTGTATTTTCTCCTTTGGGCAGTCATCACTCAGAGCCTCTAGCCCAAACAAGCAAAATCCAAGTTATAATAGATGAATCGACTTTGTTGGTGTTCTGTGATAATGGCAATTGCTATAGCAATGGGCTGCTGCAGGTTTCCCTGCAATGGCTCTGATGTTTGGCTGCTCTCCACAACAGCCAAGCTGGAGCTTCATCCTGCCTGGGAATGGAGATGGGAAAAATATCTTAGCTGCACGTACACCATAAAATTGGGTTTTCATGGTACTTTGAATGGTGAGAGGTATATGTCTGTGTGTTCAGGTTTATTTTCAGTAGCAGTACAAAGCATACATCAATTCCCAGAAGTCTGGAGTTGGGGATAACTCCAAATGAAGTACTTTTTTCTTACATTATGTTGTAAGTGCTTGCCTGGCTTGTGCCAAAGCAATGTAGCTCTATCACTGTGGTGGAGGAACTCAGTTTTGCAATGTGTTTTTAAGACAGCAGGACTTTATTTGAAGGGCAGAAGGAGAACACTTGGAATCCACTTCCTTATTATTAACCTCAAAGTCTCCTCTCTGTGAGCATTTTGATGGCATGGGGTGGTTTCTTCTCTCTGGCTTTCCCCAGTTTTTAGCCAGTTTTTCACAAATTCTAAACCGTGTATTTACAGGCTGATCATTGTGCCTATTTCTCTCCTCACCAAGCAATATCTTTTTGTGAAGCCTTCCAGATCTTCCCCTCCAGTGTAATGGGAGCATAGTTTTGGAATACTCACCACACCATGATTTTCCCCATCGGTGTTTATTTCAGTGTATGAGGACATTCAGACCAAGCCTGTGCCTCCATTCCAATCTCATGTTGCCCATTCAAATAAATTATGTCTGAAGAGCAGATCAGTAGTTCAGTCCCTTGGACAGGAGGAAATCCAGTGGGAAAACTGATTATTAACATGGTACAGAAGAAATACAGGGACAGAAATGACAGGCTTGGGGTTTTGGTAGCTCTTTTAATTTGGCTCCATAGTTCATAAAATGTCCACAAGTTAAATTACGTGCTTTGGTTGTAGCATGAATATGGATTTTGGTACACCAAACTCTGGAATTCTAGTTTTGTTTGTGATAGAGCCATGTACAGAACACAAAACATTTGGAATAGATAGATGGGGATGTGCTGCCAGCACAGGAGAGTTCCCATTGCAATTGTACTCAGAAATGAACCAGAACAATGTAATTTCTGCTACAAAGTATTTCCAGGCTTTCATATGGTTGCTTGGCTATAATCTCATTAACTTTTAAAATTTAATATGGTGGCAGACTTAAGCTCTGACTTTTATGTCTAAATATTAAAAAAAATCAAATCAGAATTGAGGGGTTTGGTTCAGGACCCACTTTAAATACGTGTCGGAATATTTACACTGGCTAACACAGATACTGAAGTTGTTTGGAAAGTTGTTGCAAATAGGAATCAAAGATCCCTCTAAGTCCATTGAACAGACAGGCAGACACGTTAAGGAAGATGATTCAAAATGCTGGATATTTAAACTGGATGCCTAAAGAAAATTGTATAAATACCTTGGATTCTCCCCTCTTTTCTTCTCCACCCTGTCCTTCCAACAGACATTTATACTAATCCATTAGTTAAAAAAAGAAGGCTTTTTCCTACTTAGTTTTGCAGATGGTTTTGGCCTTAAACACAGCACAATCTACAGAAATGCAAGTATTTAAGGTTTTGTTTTTAATGTGGCTCATCATTGCTAAATTGAAGAACCCAGGATTAAAAAAAAGCACTTAATGTGAATTAAATGGTGGTGGTGGCCAGCGAGTGTTTGTCTTACAGCAATAGTATCACAGGTTCATTTCCTTTGTATATCTTACTTCGGTTTTGCAAACCTAGGATGGGGTTTTCCCAGCTTTTTCTGTATACTTTTTCAGGGCCTTTTGTTTCCAGAGATGTAAATTGAAAGAGATGCCATTTCCACGCAAAGAGATGAAATGTTTATTTTAAGAACACACAAGGACTCTGTTACAATATAACTTGTTGAATCCTTGATGCCAGACTGGCTCTCCTTGGAAGATGAATGGGAATTTGAAAAGGACCCTGTTGAAGGAATTGGGCTTTATAGTTACTCTTTTTAGCCAAAGCTTTGCTTCACGCTCCTCTGTTCTGTCTTTTAAGCATGAAGGAGCATCATGTAAAAAAACAAAAAGTTGGGATATTTTTGTGATTTATGTACCATTTTCAAGCCTTCCCCTGTTCCCCCTCCCCAAAAGAAGGGAGCAAAACCCTCCATAGAAGCAGAGAGGGAAGCAAAATGAGCAAAGTTCAGATGAGTTTTCCTTAGAGCTTAAAGTGGGGTTTTTTTCCTGTGACAGCATTGTAGGTGATTTCCAGCTAGAGTAGCCTGCAGGGAATTGAGCTCCGTATGGGCTCATGGATGTGCATATGGGGATGGGATACTGGGACTCACGGGGTCAAGCTGCAGGTCCCTAGCTAGGCTTTTGTCCCCAGGCACAGCAGAAATCGGCTCAGTTGTGCTCTCAGCTTGTGTAGAAGAGGGAACTGGTTGTTTATAACAAGCTGCCATGATTTTGCCGTGCCTTCTTTCTCTGCCAACGTTTTCCAGAAGCAGGGAGAGAGGATATCCTCCTGCCACCTTTCCGAGGGCATTTCTAAACCTGCGCGTCAGCGTAAATCGGAGGAGCAATAAAACAAGGGGACGGAGCAGTGCAAGGTTCAGCTGAGCTACAGCAGCAGCTTCTGAGGGTGCTTAACCTTGCATATTTTATTTTCTTTTGGTCTAACTGGTGTATCTGTAGCTGCAGACAGGGTGCTCTTAATAAAATTAAAAGTGGGAATTAAATATGGTAGCACAGGGTGATAGGGCAAAGCTGAGAGTTTCTCGTGCAACTTTGCTTCCCTCTGATCTTTTATTCAGCGTTCAGAGATGGCAGATCCGCCGTCCTTTGCCTGGCGCATTTTTTAATACCAGTATGCTTCTTGCACTCTACTTCCCCGTTTGGATTTCTGTACTGCTGAAATGTTATGTGTACAGGCAAGGGTTCATAAATATATATGTTTCCTGACGGTTTCAGTTCCTGCATGTGTTAATGAATATATATCCCTTGATGGAGTTTCAGTTCTGCGGCAGACGCGATGGATTTCTCCCTCTTTATCAGTGGCACCATTAGTAGAGATAGAAATGGAAACTTTTTCAACTAAAACCAGCTGGGATATCATTGATCGAGATACAGTCTAACCCAGGAAAGTGGGGTGTAAGTAGTAATTGGAGCTGTAATGCAGCTGAAATTGTGTTTTTCTTGCTGTTTGTTTTTAGGATATTTCATGACCTATTCATTCGTCCATTCTCTGTCTCTGTTTTCCCTTAAAAATATAAATGTCTCAAAGCTGACGATAAATATAAGAATTATAATTTTGTTCTTTTAAAAATATTTTAAAATATATTACAGGTGTGTAAAAGAGGTAATACAGCTCTCTAAGAAATTTTCAAATCCATGACATCTTTTCCCTTTAACGTGCTATACTTGCTGTTTAAAAGCATGGAGCAAGTCTTCATAGGTTTGCGTTTAAAAAAAAAGAAGCAACAAACAAACCAAACCAAAAAACCCCAACCTTCCCAAGACACTGGATTTGCATTTAAAAAAGAAAGCAGGTTACAAAGACCCTGCCGTTAACTGTGCAGAAATGAGCATTTGATGATGGGTTTCAGAGGAAGCAGATTAAGTGATTCACAAGTGCAGTGGTGTTTGGCACGTGTGGGGATTCGAGCAGTAAGTCAGAAAGGCACAGATTAAATACTGTCAGGGACCTGGCTTTGTTGCATCTGTTTTCATGATGAAGATCTAATTTTGAATTATTTTGAGAAACCAGAAATGCAGTTTACAGCAGCAAATATTTTTTCCATTAAATTTAGAGTCCCAGGCAGACAATTTGACTTGCCTTGACTGTCTCTCTTTCAATACTTATTCTCCGCAAATAAGTTCAGGAGTCAGATCTGGAGACTGATTGACTTTGCTTTCCAATACACATTTTAAAGACAAAACCTAAACTGTATTAAATATTTACATGTCATCAGTGACTGTAATTACCACAGTGGTTACATTCTGTCTGGGAGAGGGGAGGGAGGTGGTCATGCAACAAACATCAAGAGGTAGTTGATATTTAGGGGACAATTTCTATCATAGCGTGATCACCGTGGGAATATGACTCTGAAGCAAGGAAATTCTTTTTCCAGTCAGATGCATTTTATTAGAAGATTCTGCCTTGCAGTCCTCCTTTCTCACTTGGCTGCTTTGTTGTTGCTGGTTTTCACTGCAGGTTAACACAGATACGGCCCAGATTTTCCCTGTTTCTACCCTCTGTGATTCTTTCCACTCCCTCCTTCATCCCAAGTAATTCTTCCCTGCGTACACCCGTCGTTTTTGTACTGCATGCAGGAAGGTGATATTAAAACAATATTATAGCAGCCCTTAGTAAATGTGGAGTCTGTGTGTATTGGTTACATGCGTTTAGTGATTGCAGATACGCAGACATATAAAAATAATTGTACATCTCTGGCCACTTGACCTCACTGCTGATCAGTCTCCTGTTGGATTTGTAGTATTTAAAAGTTCTGTAGCAAATTCAGAAAGTTGTGTTTTAATTACCCATTATTCTGGAAACAGGAAAATTTCTTACCTTTCTCACTTGATTTTTGAAAGATCTCCTGCAGTTCCTCCTCTAACACAACGAAGTCGTGTTCATTCCTAGAGCAGTGTTTAGGCTTCATGTGAATCCTGACAGAGCATTATTTGGAAGGGGTGTGAAGCACCAAATTTGAGCTCGTGTAGTTCATGATGGATCAAACGACAGTGATACACCAAAAAACTGTTTTCTTTTAAATGAAAATAAAAACCAAAATGGTAACAATGCAAGAAGTGTTTCTGTCTGTTAAGAATTTGACAGTGACATTTGGTTGTGAACAGCTAGGAGAGACTTGAAATTGTCTGAATCTGTATTTGTTTAAGCTGAAGTATAATCGTTATTTGTAAACACACACACACACAGCATCTCAGTTATGGTCCAGCTTTTAATTTCACCCCAAAAAAGTGCATTCATCTCACATCAGGCCAGAAGAACTGTTACATAGGTGGTTTTTATGTGCACATTTGCTGACATAAATCGTGCTCACAGTATCTTGGTTTTATTCTGGGGGAATCCTGAGTCACACCTGAGGAGGTTACATGTAGAAACAGTATAGCCACCCTATGAAAAGTAACAGGTAGATGATTCAGTGCCCTTTGCCTAAACTCTGTCCTCCTGCACCATGGCACAGAGAACTTGCTGTTACGCACCCCAGTGCTGTGAAAATGGCAATAACAAGTGTTCAGCTTTTGAACAGAGTAAAACTTGTTTATTTGTGCCTTATTTGCAGTTCCTTCACTCCTCCATAGATGCATCAAGCCCTAGGACAGTTATCTTAAGGGTGAAAAACAGGTTGAAAATCCTGTTAGGATTCCACATGAGGGTCTCTGAGCACTCCCCAGCAGCAAAAAAAGAGAAACAAACAAAACAAACAAACTAACAAAAAACCAACCAAACAAAAAAAATTTCAGCCCATCCCTTGGGATTGTGGAGGCTCCTTGCGGAGAGAGACTTGGACCGTGGGCAGCTGTTCCACCTACTCTGAAGTGAAGTAGTAAGAGGTTTTCTTGGCCGTGGCAAATGCAGAACCATGAGACAGATAATTGGCATTTGAAAGTATTGCTAAGATCATATAAAATGGTGCTTTATTTGCACATCATTCAGAAGAGTTATTTAATTTTTTTTTTGGTGGTAACAGTTAGGATGAATGTGCCAGTGTTACAAAAAGCATAATAATATATTGGTTTTATGCAGAAACAAAGCTCCAGAGGAAATGATGATTTGATTTTGTGCATATTTTCTACAGTAAACATTTTTGGCATTCCTTTTTTTTTTTTTCTCTTTTTTCCTGTCTTTCTTTAATACTTTACTTTTCCTGCTTGGTTTAATGCAGCATAACCTCCTCTAAATTTAGTGGGAAGTGTAAATGTATGTAATGCTTTTTCTGTGGTTAGAAAATACATGTAGCATTAAGTTATTAAAGCTTGACTTTAAACTATGTCTTGGGCTAATGATTTTACAGTATAATTGCTTTAGTTAATTTGAAGGCAGGTATACATACAGCTTATTCCATTTTGGCACTATAAAGTTTGCCATTGGTATTATACCTCATTTTTTATATGATTTACATAATTTGTGAAACAGATTTAATACTTTGTGTGTGAGCTAATTAGTTTCTGGTTTAGAGCCTTATTGTATGTTCATTGGGTTCTGAACACCTTTTACAGTAGCACAGAAGGTCATTGTTGGATCTAAATTCTTTGTAGAGCAATCAATCCCCTTTTAATAAAATAAGTTGCATAATTTTTAGTGTAATTAAATTGGGTTCTGCGGAATTGTTTTCAGCTGTAAATTTGCTGAATTGGAAGAAATATGTGGTGATGTGTTAATTACTGAGTTGTTCTCTTTCCCTTGTTATGGTATAATTTGAAATTACTGGACTTTACATGAGCGTAATTTTACATTTTTACATTTACCTCTGAGGAGCTCATAAGGGGTGTCCAGCTTTTTCTGGTAGAAGGGAAAAAAAAAAAAAATGAAAAGGAATGTCTCTCACAGAATTTCAAAAACTTCCTGCCTAACTTTCAGAAGATTCCAAATTAATATATCCCTAACATTTACTACCAACTGCCAGATGACAGCAATATGAGCACTTGCCACGCACTGAGCTCTTCAGCAGGTGATGATGACCAGGTCGGGTAGGTAAACTGAATGTCCCTTTTCCAGGAAAATGAAGCCCCTCCGTGCACAATAAGCATCTTAAAGTCACGTCACACGCCAGCCCAAGGAAGCTCTTTTCCTCTGGAATGTGATTTTTACATGAGGGCACATGCTGGCTGTTTTCCTCTCCAAGGAATTGTTTTCTTGGCTGCCGCCATCCCGTGTTTAACAGCACTGTGCAGGTTTAACGGCTCCGGGCTTATTAGGAGTCTAAACAGTCTCCTGTATCCTTTGTGTCAGAATGAGTGAAGGCTTTGGAAATCATTCTGGGATTCACTGAGCAGGAAAAGGAGTTGCTCGAGAGAGTCAGACCCTGCAGAAAAGGCTGACTTCCCAAGTTAAAAATGGACAGCAGCAATTCCCTTCTGAAAGTTTTCTGCATCCATTCCCAGCGCTAACTCCGACTTTCAACTTAATCAAATAATTTCTGTAACCAATTATTTCTAATTTGGGTTTTACTTGTCTGCTTCTACCTCATATTTTCCCTGTGTACCTCTCACATGCATGCTTGTGCTTTTTAACTTGGTAAAGTAGTTGCATTTAGTACAGAGATAAATTAAAGTTAATGAGACAGAACCAGAACACGGAAGGTATTTACCTTCCCTGTGTTTGTGTGCTGTAAAGAACTGGTTCTGGGATTTTTGTACTCTGTGTATAACCCTGATCTGCTAAACATGTTTTGTGGGAGAAGCAAACATCACCAGTTGTCTTCATGCTCTTGGCCGAGGTGCAGCTGATTTCATTTAACAGCACAAAGTGTCTTACGCAGAACCACCATCCAGGGTTTTTGATTATTTATAAGAACCTCTAACCAAGGCAGTGTTTTTTTCTGATGTGTTTACATGTATACATAGCTTAAAAAATAAAGAACAGGAAAACCTGACTTTTTATTGTTGTATTTGGAGCCATTCTCGCTCAGCATAGAGCTGTTAGATCTTTGCAGTACAATTACACCAGTGGAAGCCTTTAAGGCATTTATTTCTGAGTGGGAATACTGTTTCTCCTACTTTAAACAATTAGATGAAGTGTAATCTCACTTTCTTCCTGTGGAATGCCACACTTTTATTGCTATCATTTATCAGGAGCAAGATGCAAATAAGACGTAAGCTTAGGAGCCTGGCTCAAATAAAAGCAGATTGTATTGATTCTTGTGTGGTACAGAATAAAATGGAAAATCATCTGACAGCCAATCTGTGCTCATCAAAGCAATTTTTAAAGAATAAAAGCTGAATACGTACAGTATAAACTCCTTATCTTGTTTACGTGATGTACCTGTGCAGTTTGAAAGTCAGAAGCCTGATAAAAATTGCGGCTAATTGCATGAGATAGTGCTGGTTATTTTCATTAGGGGTCTAAAAAGTGAGGTGTGGCTTGGGCGAAAGGCAGCTTCAGAGCACACAGAAAGTTTGGAAATCATAGTGCTGAGTTGGAAGGGACCCATAAGAAACATAGAGTTCAACTCCTGGCCCTGCACGGGACAGCCCCAACAATCACACCGTGTGTCTGACAGTTTATTGATGGACACCTAAAGATGGAGGAGGAAAAAAAACCAAACAAACCCCCAAAACTTTCACATCACTGACAGCAAATGAAAGAGACTGAAAAACTGAGGTTTTGTCCATGTAGCAAGTTAATGATTTTCTTTTTTAAAAAAATAGTGTTTCCCCATCCCCCTGCACTGCTCAGGAGACAAGACGGCTGCTGATTTCTTAAAGCCTTAAAGTTAGCTGACCTCCTCGCTGAACCCGACTTTAATGTAAACATTTTCTTGAGATGGTTCGTAGCAGGGCCAGCAAATCTGGAGAATATTAGCGGCGCTGTGTTTGCGGGAAGCAGGAATCCCTTGGTAATTCTCAGGAGCTCTTTTCCAGGCCAAGGCAGCCTGAGACACAGTTGTGTTTTCAGTTTTGCAGGGTTCGTTGGTAATGCCCTGTGTATCTTTCTAAAATGTAATTAGTAAAACACATAATTAGTTTTTGCTTTGAAGTCGAGTTTCTCTTCCTTGCTTTCACTCCGTTAAAACTCTTTATCTCCCCCCAGCAAAGGTAAATAATTTGATAGCCCAATATTGGCATTGATTTAGTTGTCGGCATTTTGGTGTTGGTTTATGAATCTAAATAGAAGAGAGAAATGAGAGCAGGGCTTCTTCCAGATCGCTTCTTTGCGGGAATATTAAGTTCCTTTAAATGCTCCACGCTTAAGTGAAACACACAGCTGCTGTCTCAACCCCAGTATTTTGAAGAAAACTTTTATTCTTATTTGAGTGCTTGCATTCCTTCTGTACAGTAGGAGTTGGTCACAAAGTGTTGTCATCATGTGGAGTATTTTGCAGGTTAGAAATATTGCAGCTGAATTTCTACATTTTCCTTACCTGTGTGCCTTCTTTTTAGATTCATTGCATTTATCATAAGCTTGATCAGCTGCTGAAATAATACTTAGTACTTCTTGCTTTTCAGCTTTAAAGCACTTTCCACACATTAAGTGATCTCCCCAGTGTCCCAGTCTGCCCAGTACTCACTGTTGTACAGCAGCACGCCCAGAGTGGGTGCACTGGCAGGTATCAGCCTGATGGACATCAGTCAGCAGTGCTGATTATCCCCTAGCACATGTTATATTTCACTAACTATAAAAATCTTATTTTTACCTGCAGAAAAAAACCATGTCTGCCCATAAGAAACCTGTGCCTGATATGGGCAGTCCTTGCTGTCACCGCATGTTGTGTGTTAATCTGCTAATTGGGCTCAGTCTGTTTTCCCAACAGGTAAAAAACTTGAGAGAGCAGAGAGACTGATGAAAGAAAACTCTGTGTAGTTGATTTTTTAATTTTTTTTTTTTTGGTTAAAAAAAATGCATCAAAGTTGCCTTTTCGTTTTGGAAGGAAACTACAATTCTGCTATTGAAGTGTCTGAAATTCAGCTTTCACTTTCAGTCCAGGGCACAGAGATGCAAAACTCCCCTTAGATCTCTCATTTTAATTATCGAGAAAACTTGCAGAAAGGAAAAGGGAAGAGGGAGAAAGTCAAAGACCAATGTTGTCTGCTTTTACTTTTTTACTTTAATTTAGGGAATTATGTAAAAATTCCCATGAGCATCACAAGACTAGTGCTTTTGCAGAGGTGGACTCTGCCAAAATGTTACCAATATTGGCTGGTTTTCTGAGATGAGCTGCATCAGTTAGTTGTTCTTTCACTCTTCTGTCCTCACTTTCTGTAGTCATGGACTCTGTCCCACATTTTCTGGAGCAAGGATTCTCTTTATTTATCTTTTTTGGAGGTCGTAGGGTACATTGAGCACACTGGATACTGGTTGGAGCATGTGAGTCTTCCTGAAATATAAATAATAGTAAAGGCTTTATATTATTATATAATAATTTGATCGGCATTTCTCTAAGGGTTTTTTTTCTGGGTTTTGATCACAGATGTGTTTAATTGGTGTTAAATTTGGCTGTTGTGTGTGTTGGTTGTCGTGGCTTATTTAATACCTCCTGTTTACAGTTGTCCTAGTTTTACCATCTTGAAAGATGGTTTCTATTTAGTTCCCTTAATGTTTGCCACAGTTTGTTTTAAAACCCACAAATTTAGCCAAAGTGTTTGTTTTTTTACTTAAGGATGTTAACTTTAGAAATAAAAGATTTCCTGTTTATCGGCAGAAGTGTTTCTTCCCACTTGCTAGCATGATTTCGAAGATGGATTTCTTTATTTCCTTCTCTTACACTGCATTTCCTTCTTGCGCTAAACATAATAAACCCTGAGCTATGATAAAGCTTATTTAACCCAAGTATACCTGCCTCACCTCAAATAAATACAAAATAAATTGGGCAAAAGAAAGAGATAATATTTTTGAATCAGGACACAAACATCACTCTCTGTAAGATATTCATTGTACTGCAGTAAATGGGGAAAATATATTGAATTTATGCACACATGATTGACTTTTCATACAGTGAACCCAGGTTAAACATCTTGAATATGGAATATGAATAGAGCTAACATTTTCATATGAAGCAATAATGAAAATTAACAGAGCTCCATTTCAACTGATAGCAAAGAACATTTGATACTCCAAGGTATAAAATGTGTTTAGTACTTGGGTTTTGTTAGGCTTGACAGAAGCCAGGAAAGGGGACGGTACAACTGCAGCATAAAGACTGCTACTGTAGCTGATGACAGGCTCGAGGATGGAACTGGGGGAGAACAATACCACCACCCACCCGTCCCTCATTCCTGACAGTAAGAGGAGAAGGCGTTCATGGCTGTGTGTCGTCAATGGGATCGTCTCTGACAGCATCCATCCTTGGGACCTGGGTTTTGTTCCCTGGCGCCAGGCTGCAGGCACAGGAGGGGAAAAAAACCCTCCTTCTTGTGGATTTTACAGGAACAATGCATTTGCTTTTGTTATTTTTTTTTACCTTGTTTTGTTGTGTAATACCCCTGGATGAAATGGAGTTTATTCCAGGTAACAGGAAAGACATCCTGGTGTTTTCCTGGTTTAGGGAAGTGCAGGGCTTGCAGAGCAGCTGCAGCTGAAGTGGAGGTTGAGGCATTACTTGCTGTGGGTTCCTAACCTTGGTGGTCTGTCCTTCTCTCTCACATCAGCATCTTCTAGCTGAACTATTCCAGCACAGGATAACAAGTCCACACTTTCAGGACTTTTTTTCCTGCAGAGATTTCAATCCCTATTAAGAGTTTCTTGTTGAGTCTGTGCATGTGACCATTCAATAGGCAGAAAAATCAGAAGTCAAAGTATGCAGGTCAGGCAAAAACTACTGGAAACTTTCTTTTTGTTCCCTTCCCTCCCATCCCTTTCACCTTTCAGAAGCTCAAGTTGCTTTTCTCTTGCAGCCTTATAAATGTACTTGTTTCCTTAGTTGTAACCCTATAAATGCTCTTGTTCAACATGGGCCGTGTTTGAAGAGTTGACCTATTATTTGGTTTTGGTGCTTTAAATTGAAAGTTTAAAGGTACCTAAAATCATCTTAAAGAAAAATGTGGCCTAACAATTAAGGTTTGACATGTGAGCCTCTCCAGCTCACACAAGGGAGAAACTCCTCTGGTCAGTGAATACAAGGCCCATGGTCCTGGAGGAAAGCTTGTCCTCCACTCAGTTAAAATAAGTTCTTAATTGGTCCTGCACTAACCCAAAATGGGAGCTTTTTGCTTTCTTTCAGGGAGATTGAGACAAAAATAAGCAAACAAGGACACCTGTCAGCTTCCAGGCTCTGGGTGTTTTCTGACTGTCTGCTGAGAGGGCATTGTGATGTTTATAACCATTCATAATGATGATTTACACCAGCAGCTCAAATACATAGAACTTACCAGTGAAACCATAACTAAATCTCTGCCTAAATTCCTAGAACTGATCTAGAGTATCTTGGAACTGTGAATTTAAAATACAAATGTTGTATTTAAAACATTAAAAAACTCTACTCAGCATCCAGGAGGGTTTAGAGCCACTGAAGGGGGCAGCTGCTTCTGCAGTAGCCTAGAAATGGCCTGTTTGGCTGTTCTTCATCAGCTTCAGCCAGTGTAAGTTGAAAGTCTTGGAACAATTAGCTTTTCAGTGACTGTTTTCTTTTGTGTGGAACCTGTTAAATGAATTTTAAACAGGTTTCTCTGCACATCTTGCAAGTTTATTACTGTGAATAGAATCTTACTTCAAGAGCTCCTTGAATTTGTGTCAAGCCTTCAGCTGATCCAGCAAACTGGCTTCTTGTATCATTTAATCTCAGTTTGTTCACCTGTGAAATGGGTGTTTTAACAGCTTATGTGATGAAATACTTTAAAAATGTACTTAGTATACCAGTATATCCTGCAAATGAATAGAATATTATGTAGAGAGAATTTGCTGTTGGGTGGTAGGACAGTGGTATATGCTACATTTTCTGAACACAAATGGTGTAGAAGGGACAGTGCAGTTGTGTTCTTAAGTATTGTGTGAGAATAAACCCTTTTAATCCACCATGAAGGATAATGTATAAAGTTCTTTGAGATCCTGCACAAACTGTTGGAGCTGTGCTTTCCTTGCTGTGCCAACTCCTCACCTCAGAAGGAAGACAAAGAACAGTTTGCAGTTGATGGACTGGGATTCGGGAGATGGGGTCACACTTGCTTTGTGACCTTAGGTAGGTCAGTTCCTCCATAAATCAGTATTATTACAGTAATATTTCCTGTCCTTCAGCTTAGGTATGTCTTCCATATTTGATTTGTAAACTGTTCTGACTGAGGGCTTTTCAGGTTAAGTCTGGACAGCATCTACCACAATGGAGTTCTGTTGTTAGCTTGGGTTTCCAAGATGCCTCTTTAATAAAAGCCATCATAAATTCAGTGCTACTACTATGTTACATCCTTCTTTTAAACACTGACACATATGAAGTTGCACTTGTTAAACTCAAAAATATTCAGGTGAGGCTGGACATAGAATCATCATGTCATTGCATGGCAGCGTTACCATCACAATTTATTTTTTCAAGTGCACCATATCATTAATATTTAACTTATCCTAACTCTGCAAACAGGAAATGATGGTGGATGGAGTTCTGCACTCAGAGTAGTGATTTACTGGAGCTTGATTTGGCAAATCTGGGTCTGCAGAACTATGGTATATTGGGTTTGCTTGGTTTTTACATCCTAATGTCTACTTTCCTCCATGGTGTAGTTTTGTGAGTACTTATGCAAATATGAGATTTCTGTCTCCTTGAATTTTAGTCACTTCGAGTGTTATACTTTACATGTACATTTACGTTATACTTTATAGTCCAAAGGAGCGTTTTAGAAGAACAGTAAAAATTTAATCAGTGTATGTCATGTGAAGGAACCATGCTTGGTTCTTCTGTTCAGGCAGGACATACAGAACCAGCAGATCAGCAGCTGAGCCTGTCCACTGTCAAAGCTCCTCCAGTCTTTTACGAGTTAGCAGACATCCTTGTCACTGTCTTGGGATGGTTTTGCTTTAAATTTGTTGAATATTTAGAATAAATATATATAGAGAGAATTAATTACAGCTGCACACCAGCAAATTGTCTCTTCTGTACATGGGCCAGAGTTGTGCTTTGCATCAGAGCTTGCATGGGTGGGGAAGGGGTTTACTGCTGTAGCAAAGTCCATGAGTAGGAATTTGGCATCCAGAAAATGCTGCCCCAGATCATTTCTGCAGAGTCCAGGTATGTTCACTTGTGCTCCATAAGGAGCAAGGCAAAGATCCCAAAGCCTTGACTTTTTAAAGTAGGAAACTTGGTTTGTTTATGGAAGTGGGGCCAGTTATTTATGTGTATACCTGGTACAGCACAGCTTCAGCCAAGCCTAGGTTGGATGAGGCTCTGAGCAGCCTGGTCCAGTGGAAGGTATCCCTGCCCATGGCAGGGGTTGGAATGAGAAGATCTTTAATGTCCCTTCCAACCCCAACCATTCTAGGGTTCTTGGACAATGGTGCCTCTCTGTTTCACACTGCTTTGACAGTTATGTAAATTCTCACATTAGTTTATACTTTATTGAATAACATGAGTGGATTCAGTGACACTATATCTAGCTTTTACCAAAAATCTCCAAATCACCATTAAGAGAGGGCACCTCAAGTGTTTTTATCTCTGCTTCACCACCAGTGGGGCAGAAAAACTGCAGTTACTTCCACTTTTGTTCTGCTTCCCCATGATCTGAGCAGGAGTGAGCAATGTGGCCTAAACTTTTTTTTTCCCTAAAGGCTGTGACAGGCCAGGCCTGATAAATTTTAGCATGATAGAGAGGGAAAGCTATAACCTGCTGACACTGGGGGATATAATTAAAATGTGTAGGCACCCTGAATTACAGCTGTTGCGAGTGTTCCAGCTATCTTAATAATTGAAGACCTTTTAATAATTTTATATGTTCTTTACTAGCTTGGCCTTGAGCTTAGGCAGGACTTCAGTTTCAAGATAATTTTCTTGTCTTCAAAAGTTAAATTGCTTTCTTTAATATAAAGCATACAATAAGGAGTGCAATTGAAGAGCTGCATGCCGACTGAACCTGCTCTTTCAGCATGAGACTCCACTTGTTTGAAGCAGATCCTGAGGAACAAACACTCTTTTATTATTAGATGATAAATCCCTGATGCCATATCACTGTTTTGGCTTTCAACCTTATTGAACTTTCAAGAGAAATGCCTCTGTTTATAACATGAACTGCCCAGTAGCATCCAAGTATCTGTCACTGCACTGTGGACTTGAATTTTTATTTGGGGGACTGTACTGTGCTGTGTTGTTCGTAGTGTGTCTGGTGCTATATAGCTAAAATCTGGCATGTACCCTGATGAAAAGCTGCAGAATGAGATGTGAGGGTTACTATTTTTGCTACAAAATTCTGATTGCAAGTTAGAGCTTTTAATAATTTGTAATTAAAGGAGTCGGCAAATTAAGGGGTTTTTTATCTGAGTGAAAAATAATATTTGCGCTGAAAATTGTTTGGATACTTAGCCTTAATTTACTGAAGTTTGTTGGGCTTTTTTCTAAAATATCACAAAATATACATGAAGGGGGCTTACAAGAAGGCTGGAGGGGGACTTCTCACAGGGGCATGGAATGATAGGACATGGGGGAATGGCTGTAAGCTGCAGAAGGGTAGATTTAAATTGGATATGAAGAAAAAATTCTTTACTGTGAGGGTGGTCAGGCCCTGGCACAGGTTGCCCAGGGAGGTTGTTGATCTCATCATCCCTGGAAGTATTCAAGGCCAGGCTGGATGGGACTTGAGCAGTCTGATCTAGTGGAAGTTCTCCCTGGCAATGGCAGGAGGTTGCAACTGGGTGATGTTTAAGGTGACTTTAAAGATCCTGTGAAGTGCTGCTGAAAATATCTGTGCTGAAGGCAAAAATTCCCTGTGTTTTAGAAAAGATTATTTATTACCACATAGAAACCTCTCAATAAAAAGCAACACCTATAGCATCTGACTTTGAATAGAAAAGCAATTTGCATTTCTAAATGTGTATTTGGCAGATTATGTTTCTGTGTTTGACTTTGAATTCACCATTCTTGAATAGCTCCTCCAACCTCTAAGAGTGAGGAAACTGAGGCAAGGATCTGAATTTATTTTGCAGATGATTTAGTTTAGAGGTAGCTGTAATGAAGCAGAGATAAAAGCTGAAATTCACTGTCTCCTGGATCTGTGTCTCAGGCAGAGTTCCTGAATTTTTTTGCTTCCAAAATTTCCTTTGGGGTACCCAGCCTGTTGCTTCAGCAAGAATCTGCTTTTGACACAGTGGTGGGATATTCTGCCAAGAAACATTTTTTTGAATATTGATATTTTAGCCCACAGCGCTGCATTTGTTTAACATTTGGTAAGATCTCAGCTGCAACAATCAACTAGCACAACAATCAACAAAAATGTTTTATAATGCCAAGATGTGTTGTTAAAAGGCTTTATAAACCATCAGGCTCTAAAGTGGTGCTTTCTCCTGCAGAGTATCAAATTGATAGTCAACCATAATATGGTTTTTAAGTTTGTCTGTTGAATGAGTCCCAATTTGTATAGATAATATTGTGTGTTCAAGTGACTGCTCTGCTTTTGTACATTCCCTTCCATTAAGAAGATGAGACCTTGGATAACTCGGAGTTTCAGATAATGTGGAATCAAATACGTTAGCAAGTTGTACTGTAACAAATCAGCACAATGACTATTTTATGTTTGAAGTGGAGATCGTGTTTGGAGTGCCTGTAAATGCCTTGTTGGAAAAATCAATTCTGAGCATCTCCTTTCTCCACATTTTAATTCATTTTACCTCAGATGTATTCTGACACAAGTTTCAGTCTGTCTACATGCAGGGTTTAACTCTCCTGGATTTTTTTTTGAGTTTACTCCAGGGTTATATCATGGTGACTGAAAACAGCATGTGATGTTGGAGGGCAAATTATCTAGTGCTTAATTACTTTATAGAATCATATAGTTGCTAAGGTTGGAAGAGACCTTTAAGCTCATCATGTCCCACTGTCATTTGAGTGGTAAAACAGCCTAGGAAAAGCATGCACAGAAGGCAACTGGAGAAGAAATTAAGCACACTTCTTGCTTTCTCAAGTCATCTCACTAGACCTCAGACTTCATATTTTTGGGAGACTTGCACCATGTAGAGTAGTGCTGGTAGGATTGACAGAGCTTGTTTTATTTGGAGCAGGCAAATGAATAAATAAAGCTTCTTGAGAGCTCAAGGCACTTGGGGAAAATATCAGTAATCCCCATTTGATAGAGGGTGGGAGTCAGGCATGGAATGGTATCTTGTCAAACACTGCCAAGCTGGTCACTGGCAGAGCAGGGCCTTCAAATCTGCTTGAAATAGGAAAGCTGATGAGACAGAGAGATATGGGAGGGCTCCTCCAACTCACTGAGTCAAGGAGAGGGTTTAAAGAGAGATGTGACACATTCCTTAGTTTGATTTATTTTTCTTTGCTAAAGAGAGAGTCTGCAGTACTCAACATGAGATAGTCTTTGCCCTGGGTGCACCAAGCTTTTGCATTTTCTGAAGGGATATATTGGTAGTATTGTGAAAATGTGACTGTGACCTATTTAGACGGGTTAGAGTGGGGTACAAATCTCTGCACTAGGAAGAAGTATCATTTTCCAGCTGGGCAGAAAATCACATTTATTCTGTAATAGAACACAAGAGCTCATTGAACACTGTGGAGTGGAGTGGCTGAACCGTCAGTGCTCCACCGGGGGAATGAAGTCTCTGCTTAAATATTCCATCAGATAGCAGAAATCCTGGGAGTCAGAAGAACAGAATTACTGGATGACCAAAAAGTTGTTCTTTCTCTCGGGAGAGGCTGTTCATCTGCAGTAGAGGATTGTTTTTAGAGGAGCTGCAAGACACTTTCTGTATATGTTCTCCTTGCTAATTCTCAAGGGCTGAAAATAAAAAGGAAATTATTACACATAAGCATTACCCCAGACTGATGAGAAGGTGACATGAAGTGATCCATGCACATTTAAATTAATCTCTCTTAGAAACAGAAACTTTTGAATCAAATGCTTCACTTTCTCAGAAAATCAGCCATTTGACCTAAAGGCTCAGAATTTGCAGGGGACTACCCAAAATTATCAGGGGTCGAACAATCCAATATTTGTGTTGTTAATGTTGCAGCCAGGATCAGACGGTTTGTAAGAGGAGGTAGGATTTCCTCTTAGACAAATTATTGTGGTCAGGAAAAAAGCAGTAGTACATGAGCCTCTGTCCTGGCAAATAGTTTGTGCATCCAAAACTATGTCTGTTTTTTCCATTCCTCCTTACGAGTCTAAGAGGAAATTGCTTCCCCTTATAAACCTAGAATTTACTGCCTTTCTTCAAGAAATACCTAAACATAATGGATTTTTAAAATTTATTTAAAGAAGCTTCACAAACTCGCACTGTAATAAAAATATTAACATGCAAGACAGTGAGTTTGGGCGATGTCACATCGTTAGATTTGTGCAGATGCTCTGAAGTGCTTCCCAGTTATTAAATTCCACAATGCGAGATGGGCAAACCTTATCTCTGCCTCATGCCAGCATCACAGCAGCGAACTTGTTGAATTCCCCTAAGTTATGGAAATACCTGGTGTAGAACCTAAACTCTGTATTACAAGTTTTGACACAACTCCTTTGCAACCAATGGGGAATGTATATTATTTTCTGTCCTTCAAAGCTGCTTTTCTGTAGAGATAACATTGGCAAGGATAGCTCCAAAGATAGGCGCTCACTCAGTGGAGGAACATTGCTGTATTACTCACAAAGATAAGGAGGTATTAAGAACTTCCTTGGAGTTCTTACCAAAAATCAATTCTGTCTTTTATAGTTCTCCAGAGATAATTCGTTCCCTCTCCCCATCCTAATCCGCGCTGAGCAGGGATGGAGGCGAGGGGAAGGATGTGGTGCAAACACCAAAGGTTAAAATCTCCCAGTCCCTTTTGTGATTTATTTTGAAATTAAAAATTACACTATTTCTGGATGGGCATCAGCCATAAAGTGATGGTCATTCCCAAATCACCCATAAGTGCATTGCAAGGAACTAAACTCTTTCTGCCAGGAGAAACCAAACAGTTTCAGTGGCAGGAGCATCCCTCTCCTAAGGAGAGATGCAGGATCATGATGCAGATGAACAAGGTGTCTCCCCTAATCCAGGCAGAAAGAGACACTAACTCTTTTCTCTTCTAACCATATTAAAAATATCTGATTAGCCACATTACACCTTCTCTAAAATAAAAGGCAAGCTGGTAGGTTCAGAATTCTATTTTCAGATTCATCCTAGACTTTGAATTTTCATCCCTGCCGTCAGTTTTTTGTGCAACAATGACCATGCATCAATAGTATGTCATTTCTGAGCCCTGCTGGTTTTTTCCTCTGTACATGAGACCCGTGGTGTAGTGGAAGGTGCCCCTGCCCATGGCAGAGGAATTTGAACAAGACAATCTTCAAGGTCCCTTCCAACCCAAACCAATCTGTGATTCAACAATTTTGGTTACCTATGCAAATTCTTGCCTACCTGGGGATGAAGAGCCTGTAAAAATATGTGACCATGCCCTGAGCAAGTTGTCCTGAAATATCTGGTCTTGGTAATAGGAAATTCCCCAAACAGTGGCTTGGCAAAAATCTTACTCCTGAGTAAGAGTGAATTTAGACTTATTCTGAATTGGATCTCCTGTATCCCTCAATACCTGCTATTCTTGAGCAGTCAGAGAGCTTGTTAATCATATTGCTTATGATAAATAATATTTTTGGCCACTCTGTCATTCAGCATGTCTGGTGTATGTCAAGGGTAATAGTCTCTTGTGGTGCTGTAGCATGTTGAAAATGGAAATATCTTTAGAGTTTCTCAGGTATCCTGACTAAAAGCGTAACTTGTCTTTTCTCCTCCCCATTCCTTTCGCGACTGGGAAAAGCATCCTTCAGATGCTTTTGATTACCACTGACATTTTTTTTTTCCTTTTTAATTTGTACAGGAAGGCACAGATGCAAGTCCTGACAGCACACCCTTCTTACTTAGAGGATTAAGACAGTGTCCTTGTTTTTGCTTTTTATGGTTATATTTTTTTCTCCCTGTAAGGCACCTAGGGTTTTTTAACAACTTTCTGTTCAGATAAGTAAAATCTTAGATTTAAGTAGGAAATCTTAGTAAATCTTAAATTTTTGTAGGAAACCTTTAATAGCCAGATATTTATCCTGTGGTAGCTGGTTGTGGCAAAAAGAAGCAAGTTGTTACCGTGTTGAAATTTCTGTTGCTTCATTTTTCTTATTACTTCATCCCACACTTTTGGAGGTCATTTTTATTGAACTTAATGAATTCATGGATGTTCACAGAACACACCAACCTTTTGGATATATTTCTCTAGCACAGAAATGATGGAGGAGGGGGAGGAGCTCCAAAATACAAGAAAAATCTGATGTCTGCCAGAGTCTTATTTAGAGCTTGAAACAAATTCAGATCTAGATTTGATATTCAGTTTCTAGATCTGAAATTCCTTGTTAAAGGCTCTTTAGGTCGCTGCAGAAGAAGTGATGGCAGGCATTATTTGTACATCTCAGTGATATTTCATATTTGAGAGAGATTTCTAGGCATTATCTAAGTTCTGCTGTCTTCCTTGCCACTGGGAGCAACGACAGTTCGTGGTGGGAGGGAGACAGGAAAGGGTTTGCCATTTCCCACTTCATTAGGACATAATATGGTGTAAAAATAATAACTGTGTCATGAAATGTTCCAAGTTGGAAGGGGACCTATAATGATCATCAAAGTCCAACTCCTGAAGAGAGAAAAAGAAACATTTCAGAAGGTGAATTGAGGAATGATCTCTGCTGAGTCAGAGATGCCGTTCAAGAAAATAAATATATCTTCTACCCCATCTAGAAAAAGAATCCTCTGCCGTATTGCAAAGTCAGAGATCTGAGTGAGTCTTCTACTTTTTAATAATTGCTGAGCTATGTCACATCTGAGCAGATTTTATCTACGAGTATCCTCAGGCATTTTTTTTGTTTTCTGGATGTGCACAAGCAATGAAGCCCCAGTAGCTACAGTGACAGGTGTGAGATGGAAGAACTCAGGAGTGAAGAAGAGATTCTGCCTAAACAAGACCCCGAGGACCAAAATTTGCAGCATTTAGCATCACGTGATGGAAAAAGAGACCAGCAAACAATTGCTGCCCATTTACATTCTGGCTTGTCCCACAGCCACTTGCAGCATGTGTCCACAACATACCTGCTTGTCCTATCTTCCTTATTTTGGTCTGGAAATGCTTATTTAGTGTAGCTCCTCTTTTCCTCCTCTTCCTCTTCTTACTGCTTCTTATAGTTCCGCGTTTCATGGGCTGTTTGAGGGTTTTGTCCTTTACTTTCTGCTTCAGTCTGGCCTTTGGCCATCAGTCTCCTTCATAAAAATATTCTGAATGATGCAAAAAGCAAATGTGTTCTTCCCTCTTCTAGTTTTTATCTTCCTGCTAAGTGCTAGACAAAGCTCAGAGTGAGGGAGAGGAAAAGGCAGAAAATTACTGTTACACAGAAAACCTGTGATTTTTTTTCTGGGTTTTGGAAGGAGCAGTTAATGAGTTGTAAAATCACAGAATCCTGGAATGATTTGGGTTGGAAAGGATCTTAAAGATCACATAGTTCTAATCCCCTGCCACAGGCAAGGACACCTGAAATGAAGAGGTGGAAAAGACAAAAATGCAAGGATGAGAGAAAACAGAAAATCAGGGGGAAAAAAAAAATAAAAAAGTGAAAGAAAAACTTCAGTGTTTTTCTGTTCCTGATTTATCCAGGCAGCACTGTGAGTGAAGTCCTTGCTTTACAAATATAATTCAGATCCCTGTCCCATGAACTTACAGCTTGAATTGGGAAGTGGGAGAAATTAATGGGGAAAACCTCCCTCATTTCAATTTATTTCTCTGTAACGCATCCCAGAGCATATTCCATTTTGGGGAGAGGAGGGAACGACAGATTGTTGTTGCTAATAGGATTTGGGTCAAACTGCTGCTCACTGTTTGGCACGTAACTAAATTAAGAGGATGGTGTTCTCAAAAATGACATGGCACAGCAGGATGATAATCCCCTCCCCACCCAATTCCGAGTCCCCTTCATCAGCAGAGATGTTTGGCTGAGCGTGTTCTGCAACAATTTATCCATTAAAACTCGAGCTTCCCCACCACTGGCTTTAATCCTGGCTTGGAAGGAGCTCCATTGCCACGGCTGAGCGCGCTTCATTCTGCCTCAATCCCAAGAATACCAACAGTTTGTGCTCACTCCTGAAGATAAATCTCCCCTCCACCCTCCAAAACTCAGAAAGACAGAGGTGGCAAAGGCCTGAGTTTATGGAACAGGGGTTAGAAAGAGCGGCAACAAGCAGCAGAGCAAATAAAGTTACAGAGGAGCTGCGTCAGCTGCAAATGCTTTTGCAACGTTTCACGAGAAAGGGAAGTTTTATACCTTGAGATGAAGAATTTGTCTTCAGTCTGTGCCTTCTTTGGGGTCTTTGTGGATCATCAGCTGATGTCCCTGGGAATTGCAGTTCCCTCCCAGCAGGGAGTCACCTGGTAGTGAACCAGCCTGAGGTCCATGAGACGGGAAGGTTACATGGGAATCCGACAACTCTGAAATGAAGGAGTTTTATATTTTTTTTATGTCTGAGTGGAAAGTTAATGTTACGTAAAACTGCCTACTGAGGCCAATTCCTTCACTAAATTTGTTTTCATTGGATTTTTTTCATTCCTTCCGTGTGTCCAAGAAAAATATTACTTAGCTAAAAGGCATTAATTCAGTTTAAATCAGAGTATCAAGCCCTCTGACTATAGTACTGATGTGTGCACAAGTTTCTTGTTTAAATTAAGCCTGCTGGTTACTGGCTTGTTTGTTTCTCTACTATTCCTGCTTTCCCTGTATTCAGGATGCTTATCTCATAAACTGCTATAAAAATAATGTCCATGTACCATTTTTTAAATAATTCAGATGGAAAAGCAATATCCTCCAGAATTTCTGTAATCAAGTATGTACCCAATCCAGCTCGTGCGGAAACTTGATCAAAATAGATCCTTAACTCCTGGTTAAGCCTAATTAGGATACAGAGTTCAATGCGAAGCCACTTCTCATTTTCCTTTGCAATCAGCACATCATTTTTGTTTTGTTAAAGGACACAAGTTGCGTCCCTTAGATAAACAGCTCGGGAAAGCTCTGCAAAACAATTAGTACATCTTTCACATGGTCTAAACTTGATTGAATAATTACTCAAATAATGGTCAGTAATGGAATACATAGGGTTATCTCCTGGCTAATCCTCAGGTAATGGAGTTGGTGTATCTCTGATTTTTCTCTTAGCTGTTCCCAGTGAACAGGAGACTGAGACAAAAGTGATTATGGGAAGTGGAGGGAGTCACTGGAGGCCAGCAAGGAAAAGGAGGCCTTATCTTAAGCAATTAATCAAGAAAACTCCTATTGTGGGACAATTATTCAAAGCTAATTCTAAAATAGCTTTAGAGCCTGAGGTCCTGAAGGTTTTTTAGTGTGTTTTTTTCTGTTTTGTTTTTGTTTTGTTTTAAGAATTTTGCCAAGGTCATTAGGAGCACAGGGGCAGGACTTGCATCCAAATAAAGGCTGCAGCTTAAAGAGGGAGTTGAATCTAAATTGCAGCATGACACAATGTGGGCCTTGAGGTCCTTGTCAGAGCTCTGAGTTTTTATTTTTAAAAATGGGTTGGAATGTTTCTAAACAGAGACAATATTCTAAAACTTGCTTAATGCTTCCACAACACGCGTAGAATCAGAGAATGATTTGGATTGGGAGAGACCCTGAAGCTCATCTTGTTCCACTCCCCTGCCATGGGCAGGGACATCTTCCACTGTCTCAGGTTGCTCCAAGCCTCATACAGCCTGGCCTTGGACACTTCCACAGGTGGGACATCAACTTCTCTGGGCAACCTGTGCCAGAGCCACCCCACACTCACAGCAAACACTTTCTACCCAATATGCAATCCAAACCTACTCTCTGTCAATTTGAAGCCTTTCCCCCTTGTTCTATCACTGCATACTCTTGTATAAGGGTTTTGGCTCTTACTGTGTGTCCTTTGCAAGTGACACCATGAGAAATGTATCACAATCATTTCACATCCATGCCCAGCTCTACTTTTGCAGGACTCTGGTATCTCTGAATATTTTTTTCTTTTTTTTTTTTTTTTTCCTCTGATGTTTTTCACCGTTTATTGCTTAGCTTGATTGTCCTATAAAATCTTAAAGTCTTGCAGCAACCTCAGAAGCACAGGATTGTTTTGTGGCTGTGGCGTGGTAAAATCTCATGAGGTCTTTCCAGTTGTCTCCCCAAAAAGCTCTGGTACAGTGAGAGCATCTAACTGACTCCTGTGTGTGTTTTCAGCCCCTGAGCTCCCTTGGAAGTGAGATTTATTTGAAGATGTTGCTGTGATCCATGAGGTCCTACGGAAAGAAGCAATAGATTTTAGCAGCTGTCCCTGAAAAATTACAAGGTCACCAGAAAAAAAACAAAAACAGAGGTTTTAAATTGGATGTGGTTTAAATTTTCCTACGGCCTCCTGAATCGGGCTCCTTGCCGAAGTGGGAAGCTGCCCACAGAATTATTGCTCAGCACAGTCACCCCGTGCTCCTGGAGCAGTTTTTTCCCGGCGGTGCTGACAGCAGCATTTTGAACCCTCGATGGCGTCGGGCTGCCCGATCTGGTTTCAAATGGCCGTGGAGTGTCGCCGGGGAAGTGCTGCTGGGTAGGTGATCACACTGCCCTGATTAGTTTTCTCTCTGCCTATGGGCACCTTTTGCAGGGCAGGGTTACAGGGGGAGAGCCTGGACACACATGTGCTCCCGTACAGAATAAAGCAGAGAGGCTGCAAGACAAAGAGAGTCACTAATTGGATTTGTAGCTGTAAGAAAAAAAACCTCTTTATGTAAACATTTTCCACTCTTTAAGTCTCCATGGCTTCTTTCGTGAAGACCGCTTAAAAGTATCTATTTCGGGGGTGAACCCTTGGCAGCAAATTTAATTTTGAGGCTTGTCAAGCTTTATTAAAACCTTATCATCAGTGATTTCCTTCTCTGCTAGATCAAGAAGATTGTATTTGTTATGGGGTTTGTATTGTGGTTCAGAATTCATCTCAGCAAAGGAGGGGGGTGGTTCAGAGATGTACCAGGACACACCAGTACCAGTTCAGATCACTGAAGTTCTGGGGAAAGTGTGGTCAGCACATCTTCCTGAAGGCTTTGGATGCTGTTTAGACAAAGTTGGGAGCTGTAACTGCAGTTGTGTCTCTGAGTTAGCAACTGTGAACGTAAACTCATTGCTCTGCATGGCAAAAGCATTCATGATTGCTGCTGATATCATTAAAGAAATGGTTTCCCAACATCTGAAATATTCCCAACCCATTCCCAACAGTGGAATACTTGGTAAACACTTCTGGATGTGGTGTGTATGTATTTAATAAGGGAGAGGGTGAACATACGCCTTTTTTTTTACTCTTAAGTAATTCCATTTACATTAGAGCTTTCCAGTCAATTGCAGAGCTTTTTTATTTATTTATTTTTAATTAAAATTCTGACACTTCTCTTAATTTGTGCCACTATGAATCAATACCACAGATCAGAATTTCACCTAACAGGGTAGACAGAGCTTTTCCAATTTATTCTAGAGCAAAGAGCCTGGTTAGCTTTTCTAATACCTCTCAGTTCATCTATTGCAAATAAACTCCTCTCTATCCCAGTCTTCCTCTTTTTTAGAAAATACTTTTGAATTATTTATAAAATACTGAATTTCCCTTTCTTATCCATGAAGACAAAAAACATGGATGGAAGAGTCTCTTAAATACGTGTGCTCTGTTTGTTTTTCTTATAGTGCCAGAAGTAACCAAAGCACTTTGGAAAACACAGATATGGTTCTTGCCCTGAGCAGCTTATCACTGGGATTCAAACGTGCCCTTGCAATTGCAAGTGATGCACAAGAGGAGGAGGAGAGGAAAGGCAATTAATGGCCAAATGAGTTGTTGAACTAAAAAGTTATTTGAAGGTGATTTAAACACTCAGAGCATTTTTTACCACAGCAAAATTGCATCTTTGTCCTGTGTAGCCAGAGTGATGATGGTCTTTAAGCTGAGTTGAGCCAAGACTTCCTTCTGGGAATGCATTTTTGCAGAAGCTCTCTCATGTGAATAAGAATATAAGAGATTAAGACCCAAAATAGCCCAGGTCTACTTTTGAGGGAGTAAAGTGAGTCGAAGGCAAACACAGGTAATTGTAGCTGATCTTAGACTTTGTCTGCCAGAGAAATTCTCTCTCCTTGTGGATTTTCTGCCCCACCTGGCAGTGTCTGTGTTTATCCTGTGAACTTGGAGATGAGCTCATCATTTAATAGGAGACCACTGTCTTCATGTTGCCATTTCTTCTGTGCCAGACATCTTCCCTGTGCTGATCAGAATTACCACAATCTCCCCTCCCATCTCCTCTACCTTCACCACAAAACCAGTAACGAGTTGGGTCACTCTGGGCTCAAGGACACCATAGCTATTTTTAGCAGCAGTATAAATATAAATATGTTTGTTAGTACAATCCAAAGTAGCCCATTGGGCCATTGTGGCTGCCTCTTACTTGCTGTCCCTGGGACTCCTGAGGACAGGAAATTGGACTCTTCAATTCTGGCACCTGGGCCTTCAACTACGTTTCTGCTCTCACAGGTGCATTACACAAAAAAACCCAAACTTTTAGGGGTTAAGTTTTGAACTTCCAGAGAGAAAGAGTGGGATCTGAAGTAATGTAGCGAAGGAAGTATGCGATGTCTACGGGACTGTTACACCTTCCTGTTTCTGGAGTTCTTTAGTTCCGTTGCAAAATAAGACATTAAATAATCGCAGTATTTTCTCACTGCCAAATCCAAGTACCCAAATATACATGCAGCTTGCAAATCCATGAAAGACTAAAATTCTGCTATGCCAGGTAAAAATTATTAATATGGAGGAAGTACAGGTACCCCAGTGCAATAAATACCTAGTCTGTTCCTTTGCCAGGAGGTACAAATAGTTGCTTCCTAAAATATTTGTGAAAGCCTAGGGATTTTCAACCAAGGATTTTATTGAAGGTAGAACAGTATATTTTCTTATACAAGTCCATAGTATAGAAAAGGAAAAGCACTGTAAAAGTCCTTCCAGATGTTTATATAGGTTCAGTGTTTTTGTTTTTGTTAAGATTTGTGATCCTTGAAAAACTGGTTTGGAAAGCTCAGCCAGAAAGATTAGATACAGAGGTGCAAAGTGAAAAGACTGATGGTCTGCTTTCCTTTTCTCAAGAAAAATACATATAAACCCCTCATATTATATTTGAGAATTATTAGATGCAGATAATATGATGTGGATTTTGAGTCTTTAGATGGTAAATATGATCTTTACGAGAGGAGTGGTGCTGAATCTCAGTTGTAACAGAAGTTCTCATCCAGGAATACTCCTGGGAAGATTATTGAAATACTACAGGTACTGACATCGGCTACAAAGATCTACTTGTGCATATTTCTTTAAAGGGGGAGAAAAACACCTTAATACCCAGTATTACCATAGCTAGTCCCTATTATACTATTGTAATCATAGCTGAAGCAAGAACGGTGATTAACGATGGCAATTTATTGTATCTGACGAGGGGAGAAAATAGGAGATGTTGTCGTTATCATAAATCATATCATAAATAACCAAAGAGAAGCACTCAGAAAGCTTGTGTGGTGTCAGCAGCAAGCCCTTTCAGGCACGTTAGCCCAGGATGTAGCCATAGAAACCCCAAAGTCATATTGTTATCTTAGTCTTGCTGCAGTTATGTGATACAACAGTATTAACATATAGATTAGGCCATTTATAATACTAGGTGTCATTTCAGGTTGGCTTGCTTATATAGCATTTTAGTTTTTTTTATTGTGCCGAATGTTAGGGAAACGCTGCATTTTTACAGGTCAGTATAAAGCCATTTATAATGTATCGGCTTCACACCTCTGTCAGTCTTGCTAATGTACTCTGTTATTGATTGGTTGTACTCTATGAATTGTCATTGCCTAATTACCTTGTCTCTGCTAATAATTTTATTTTTTAGAAGTCAAAATGTTCCTTTGGAGAGAAAACCTCTGTGCCTGCACGCATACTTTGGGACAAGTTCTTGGTCCTGTTAAAGATCATAACCCCAGAGGGAGTAAAAAGTGAGATAAAAAGCACGGAGATGAAGCCAAATTTTGTTATAGAGGTTTTCTGTCTCTGGCTCTATGTTTTTATCTAACTGCAGTGGTTTTCACATTACACTCTGCAGAGTTCAGGGGAGAGACTCAATCCCAAGTAATTCAGAGCAACACCAAAGTGACTGAGCCAAGGCTGCCCTGCTGACAGGGAGCTGGCTGGATCTCACACATTTCTCATTCCATCACTTCCTAAAGATGGTTCTGGGGTTGTTTCTACTCTCCAGACCCATAAGCCCAGCACTGCTGCCTGTTCATGTATTTGTGCACGAGCTACAAAAAATGTTGAGCCACTGCTTAGAAGTCAAAAATAAAGTCTCCCTTGCTGTATTTATACAGAAACATGGTTTTGCTTGCTGTAGCAGCACAAATCCTGGACTAATATTTTGTCAGGTCAGAGAGAGATTGTGGGTGTAGCAGATAACAATCTGCCAACTCTGTTCTTCTATCTTCAGCAGGGAACTGGATGTGTCATTTTAAGAATCCTGTGTAATTTGGCTTCATAAAATTCCATATTTTTAAAAAATATTAGAATGAGGACAGCCACTGTTTACTACTTAGAAGTGTTACTCTCATTACATCTGGTATCCTAAAGCAGCACTGGAAGCTAAAATCTCACATTGTATGCTAAGCCAAGATCTGATGCCCTAAATGATGCTCCTCACAACCCTCCTCTTTTTTCTGTCTCCTTTGCACTTGTGTGATTCTGAGGTAGGTTTTTTACTTTGCCAGCTGGACATAAAAATATTTTATCTTTGTTGTTGTTGCTTTTTTTTTTTTCTTCCACCCTCTGATATATTTCCATTTGAGTTATCCCATTAGGTCATTTCTAGCCCAAACTAGCAGATAATCTTTCCTATTTTAGCCTCGATTAGTTCCTCATTCTCCTGCACAAATGCTTGAACCAGGACAAAAGAAAGGATGGTACAGTTTCCATTTAAATGTAGAACTACAGGTTTAGAAGTTATGGTCTGTTTCTGGCAAACTATCAATGCTCTCTTCTCCTACTGGTGCTCAGTAGTTCATCTCCAATGACTTCATACCAAATGGAGAGGATGGAGAGGTAACTGAATCAATCTGGAAATTTTTGAGTCCAGAACCGGATTATTGCTATCATCCATATTTCCAGGTAATTGGAGGTAAAAGGAGGGGTGTTTTGTTGACCTCTTGTAGCTCCTTGGACAGGTTAATAAGGGCTTCTGAGGGGACTGATAAATGTATACACCAAGTCTCAGTCCTGCTGAACACCTCGAAGTTCACTTCAGTGCTGGCTGATAGTAAGAACTGAAGGCACCACCCAGGCATTTGGGGCAACATTTTCCAGTGTTCAGATTAACAAGTTCAGATGTTTAACTTCAAGCACCTTTCACATCTTCCTTACAGTGTTTTAGTTATTTATGCAAAATCACTTGCCATACCTAAAAGTTTTTTTTTTTTTTTTTTTTTTTTTTTTTTAATGTATTGGTGGTTTTTGCATTTGATAACATACTGAGAAGGCACTGCAGTGAATTCGCTGACAATGTCAGTGAAAAAATCTGAGGCATGTGGAATATGAGCTCCTAGGTAGTGCTCTCTTCCAATAGAAAATATCAACTGGAAAATGTCAGGGTTTGGTAATTGGTTGGTTGATCTCTATAAAGTAAAGGTGAAATCTGTTGTTTTATTGTCTGTTTGGTAAACAGGTCACATCAGTGATCAGTTGGGTTCACAGCAGAGAAATTATATATACTTTTATAAATATATATATATGCAGAATATACACAAGTATGTATATAAAATCCAGTATTCTAAGCCCCACATGTGTCACAGGTATCTCAGTGTGTTCATTTTGCATTAAGGTATCAGGATATTGGCCTGTAGGATATCAGGATTGAATTTTGTCCCTCTTCCATTAATTTCCTTTATGGACTACAAGCACACTTTCTGTTTGTTTTGGGAAAAGGCCATTGTTATTACAAGTTAAAGAGATAAAACATATCATGGCTCAAGAAAAAGACTTCAATTTTAACAGAAATCAAAAGCTGCTGCTTATTAGGATATGATAGGGATGTAAGCTCTTGACTTAATGACTTAAAATTTCCAAAAACTTATCTTTGGCTTCATCTCATGCTTTAACTAGACAATAGAAAAATTATTCTGGAAGTCTGCAGGAAATTTTTTTCTATTTTTTTTTCTCACTAAAATGTTTCGTATGTTGGGTGGGAACAATCCCTTCCTTCCTTGCATTTGAGAGGCTGAGCTGGCTGTGTATAAAACCATCAGCCTTGATATCCATGTGGTCCTGAGGAGGATATGCTTGGAAACAAAGATGGATTGAAGATTTCAGTGCAGGCACTGCCAGATCGCTTCTTTTCCCAGATCCTAATTTTCCTTAAAAACCCTGATGCTTCCAACTCCCATTCTCAGGTACTTGGTACCATGCAGTACAAAAGGGCACAGAGGCTGATCTGAACAGAACTATGTGTGAAAGAATTCTATGATCTACTGACAGGTTTTTTTGGTCATTTTGCATTCTCTTGGAAAAGAAAATGTTCAAGTTCTGTTTAAAAAGAAAAGGATTATGGAAGAAATTTAATAGTTGAAGATAGGCATGTATGAGTTGCATGGAAACATCTGCTTTTTGAGAATTGTATCCTTAATGGGTTTACTCTGATAGCTGATCCTGTTTATCTGCCATACTGCAATTAATATCAAATGCCAAATGCCTAAATCTTACATTATTTTAATAACAAGAGTTGGCTTCCACAGGAAGAGTTACCTCCCAGAGCTTTGTGCAATTAATACATTTAGATGTAGCATTGGAGGTAAGAGCTGCTGTTACTAAAATCAAGTTACTCTTTCTTCAGCAAGTGATGTCCAGCATGTCTGACTCTGCTTCATCTTGTACATAAGAAATATTCGTTTATTCTTAAATCTCCGTGTCTTACCCAGATGGTTTTATCCTGTCGCCACCCTGTGACAGAGCGAAATGTTAATCCAGTTTTTAGAAGAGAGACTGGAACTTGACTTAAATTAAATGCCAGCCAACAGACAGGGTAAGTTTTTGGCAGGGTCAGGAGCTGAGCAGAGGTTTTGTCTGTCCCAGTCTGTGCCATGTTCTCTAGGACACCCATCTAGCTGTCAATGCTTATGTTTTCTCACTGAAGCTACCAAGTAAAAAGTCTGGCGATGACCAAGATGAGGACAATTTTAATTTTATTGTTCTATTTATATATGATAGGTTTTCTTGCTTGAAGAATGCCCATACATAGGTGAATTTCTACTTAATCAGATGAGTTTTCCATCTATTTTTCCTGCCTTCAGTTTTATCTGACCTTTTGGGCTGCCTCCTCTGACAAGGCAGCCAGGTGAGCATGATAGCGTGGTACAGGTGATTGCACTTCTTTTTCTGCAAAAAGGCAGAATTTCTGTTCCTTCGTACCCTTGTGTCAGTTTCAGGGACAAATAGTCCCTCAGTTTTTGTAAACCTGGAAACTCATTACTGAAGTGTTGAGTACTGCTGTCCTGAAACTGAGCTGTGGCCAAATTAAGAAGGTATATATTCAATAACCCTTTGGTCTGGTGTCCCTGCTGGGCTACAGGAACATGATGTACCAAGAAACAGAGTTTGAGCTTCTTTAGTGGTTTTTCCTTAAAAAAGGTGCAGGAGTTTCAGTTTCTTGCCTGAACTGTTCAGCTTAAGAAATTTTCCAGCATTTGAAGTGGCGACAGATCCCCATGGTTTGCATTTGGGATTCTGTCCAGAAAGCCTGAGGTGCTGTATATTTATCAAGTTCAGCTTTTACAGCACCTCTGTGAGATGGAATTATCATTTGTCAGATGGGAAGGCAGCAGGATGTGGAGTGACCTGCCCCAAATCACTGTGCAGACCTGTGTCAACAGAGGAGTGGATTCCTTCCTCCCCCAGCTTCAAAATCATCCTGTCATAAAAGTGAATTTGCCTTCTGACATAGACACAGGTGATTTTTTTACCCATTGAATCATTTAGATTAGAAAAGCCCACTGAGATCATCGAGTCCATTAACCCAACACTGCTCAAGTCACCTCTAAATCCATGTCCCCAAGTGACACATCCACATGTTTTTTGAACAGTTCCAGGGGCGGTGATTCCCACCACTTCCCTGACACAGCCTAATATTCTCAAGTAAGAAATGCTGCCTTTCTAACCAGGTTTCTCATAGGCAGCATGCTGACAGCTCTCATCTTGTTTTATTTCAGTGATGGACAAATTCAGTCCTGTGATGGCTGAACTGATCCCTCCTGTAACCCAGGCTCTGCACAGGGGGCCCACCGACATAATAAACAAATGCTCTCTATAGCTTTAGTAATGTGAGCATTAATATTGATCCAGCACTGACTTCTCTAACAACCAAAAAAAAAAAATGTATCTGTTATCTTGAGAAACCTCCCAAACAGCTCCAGTCTCCTTTCATTACAGGGGAGAGTTATGAGGGCAGATGGCTGAGGTGATATCCATTTGACCTATAGATGCTAACTCGGGCTAGATCATTAATAAGGTGGCCAGAGATAGGGAGAAATGGCAGTAAAGAGACTTAAAAAGCAATCCTGTGCACAAAGGATGGCACATCCAGAAGTGCCAGGTGGCAAATGAGACGGACAAAGGTGAGGAAGTGGCCACGTTGATGTAAATGTTCATCACCAAGTCAGGCAGCAAACGCTTAAAAGCTGGCGTTTTTCCATATTTAGTTCCTGCTCTGGTGTGAATCCTTTGGGAGAAAAGAGAGACATAGGTCTTGAACTCAAGATAGAAATTTCACTTTCTCTAATTAACTACCCCCCCCACCCCCCCACCCCAAAAAAAAAAAAGTGCTTCGTTGTTTTCTGCCGCAGCTGTGGTGGCTCAGGTTTGAAAGCTGCTGCCTGGCAGAAAACCAGTCCTTGCTAAGGATCACACTGTGGCCTTGTTCCAAGAGAAATTTGGATTTCATTTGACCACGATAGGATTCCAGATTGTCATCTGAGCATGTCTGAAAAGTGGTGAATGTGTGTCAGTAGTTAAGTGCTCATGAACTTCCTTAGTCCCTGGATTGTTCAGGACTGACCCAGGCAATTTTTTCCAGATGTTTTGGGGAATCCAAGTTCATATAAAAGGGATGGTAATGCTTCTGCTTCCTTACTAAGTTGTCTTTGTGGCTTGCAGGAATGTGCATGAAAGCTGGAGCCAAGACACCCCGATTTCTTGTGTCACCTCTACAAACTGCACTTTAACCTTTCTGCCCTTCCCTGGCACCTCCACACAAGATCACAGAAACTTTTTGGGCCCGCTGCAAACTTTTCTTGGCCTTATTAAAAAAAAAATAAGCATTGCTCTTTTTTTGTTGTACAGAACTCCGGTCCCTGTTCTCCAAAGCTCCTCTGAAATTGTTTTTTTGCCTTTGATCCAGCAGCTGCTGGTATTCTGCAATCCTGAGTAGGTAAAACATGAGAAGCACCTTGGGATGGGAAGGAGTTATAAAAATATGAAATATTGCAGTGCCCTTCTCTGAGATGCAGTGTAAGAGAGTCTGTTTAAATGGACAATGGGCAGAAATATTTAGCAAGTAAGTGTTCTGATTTTTCTAATAAGTGTAAATTTTTTTACTGTTGGCATAGTTTATTTTCCACTTTATTTACTCTTTTTAGCCCCGTGTTTCTTGTATTAAGATGGTTGATGTTCCTATCTCTAAAATCTGTATCATCAAACCCTATCTTTCCTAATATTTTAATTTGGCTACACTTTTCATTTGTGGCTGAGGCAGAAGATTCCCCTAAATCCCGATTTTAAAGTATGATGTTTGTTTTACATTTTATCTCCTACTTTTGAACGAAAACAAACTCTCAGTGCTGAAGTAGGTGGAATGGGGCTGGGAGGGAATTGCTCAGTAGCAAGCAGTGCTGTGTGACATCTGATGAATGCTGATTCCTCATCCCCAAAACCCTCTGAGCAGGGGAAGGCAGCTGATTTCTGCAGCAGCTTAAACAGAGATTGAAATTACTTCCGTGATGCGGAAGCAGATTTTTTTTTCCCCCCATAGCAGGTGCAGGCTCAGTCCACAGTGATTTCTCAGTTATACTCTAACTTTGCAGTTTAAAAAATTTAATGTCAGTGCCCAGCCAGGCAAAACCTAACTCCTTAACATTTCTGTTTTTCACGGAAGGCTAAGACTTTATCCTCAGGCAAAGTCTCCTCTCTGGGCTGGCTGCTGTAAATCCTCTGGGCCCTGGCAAAAGCCAGACTTGCTAGCTCATTTTACTTAATTTGTGATGCTGGCAAGATTTGTGCTGCAGCCCAGGGCTCTTGACTCAACTCCCCTAAATCAGAGCATTGACACATTACAGTAGAGAAACACCAGTGCAGAAAACCTGAAAATAAACTCCTTGAAAAGAGATAGTTCAGAAAGATGCTCTCTTAATGAGTTTTAAATAGCATTTAGTAGAATGTTTCAAGTTTCTTGGTGCTTTCTTCATTAAAGCCACCTGCTCATTAAGAAGTTGGGGTTTAGCCTCTATCCTCATAAATGTTTTTTCCTACATATTTCATGTGAGAATCTTGAGGCACTGGTTATCTTTCCTCAGAAACCCAGCTAGACAAAATGTCTGGAGTTTTTGCAGGTGGGTAAACAGAAACTTGGGGTAAAGTGAAATGAGATTGTCTGTGTAGGAATGTTAACCAGCAGAGGTGTAATGATGTAATTACTGCAAATACAAGTGTGTCAGGTTAATGCCTGTGTAGACATTCTTATTGAGGACTAAGAATCCTTTTCCCTGCTCGGATAATTCCATTTTGAAAGTGAGGAAGTGTATCCAAGAGGATAAAGTGCTTGGCTGTGGTTGTGGAGATCAGAGGTTCTCTTTTTAAATCTACTGTGGATTTGTTGGGAGATCTCAAGTCAATTTTCTCCTTTCTCTACACCATAGTGTCATGTGTGGGTCTGAAGATGGTGTTGTATGCAGGGAAAAAAACACTAATTGTTATTAAACAAAAAGTCAGAGCAACCACACAGGTGGTATCCACACTGATTTGGAATAGTTGGTGTCTACACTGTGTAGATTTCAGGTTTGTCTTGTTTTCAAAAGCTGTTTTTTGGTCTCACAGCCCAAGTGCCCCCTTGCTCTGGAGTGTATTGGGTGGCTTCCTCCTTAATTTTTGTTTCACTGCTACAGGAAGCCAGCATATGCACTCCAGGATTGTCCCATGATGCAAACAAAACAACAGTAAGGGAGATGATAGGGAAATGCATTTCAAAGGCACGTTCCTGATCCCAACCAACACACACACATGCGATGCCAGGGCGTTCTCATGCAGTCATAACAGATAATGTCCACCTGCTGCAGCTCTTAAGATGATATCAGAGACAGAACCTGGCAGGTTGAATGAGGGCTTAATCCTCTGCTTTAACCTTCAGACTCTGCTGCTTCAGGAAGAATGAATAAGGTTTAGGAAGATGTTAGGAAAACATCTAGTTAGTTAATTTGCAGTCAAAATTGTATGATACATAGGCAAGTTAGTACAGTTCTGATGATTTTAATTTGCTGCTTTCCTTTCCTTCCTGAAGCAAGAAATGCTTCAACCACTTTCCTTTCATTTAAAAATGAATGAAGGTTTTAGGGTGGTTTTGGGTAGAACTGACACTTTGAGCCTGCTTTGCAAGCTCTGCCATTGGTGAGCTCTACCCTGCTCTCCTTTGCTCATGGGTTCAGTGAGGGCACCTGCCAGTTCCAGCAGTGGCTGCTGTGAGACAGGAGGTGCCACATGTTCCTTCCAAGCAGACCAGTAAGAAGCCCTTAGGTGGCCAGTTGTCTCTTCTGGGCTGAGCTGCGCATTTTGAGTATTTGCTCTGGTCTTTGTTTCTGTAAAACACATTTCAATTATCCTAATGCTTTTCTAAATATTCTTTGTTACAGAGGAGGAAGAGGAGCAGGTTCCTACCGATGGAGGTACATCTGCAGAGGCCATGCAGGTCCCACTGGAGGAAGAAGGAGATATGGAAGAGGATGAGGCAATTAATGATGAGAACTACTTGAGCAAGAGACCATTGGATAGTCCTGATGCTGAGGAATTCCCACCTGTGAAAAGGCCGAAACTGTCTGTTTCCAAAGGGGACGCCTTGGATGGAGCTGTGGAACCACGTGAGCCTCTTAGCTCAATAAATACACAAAAAGTCCCACCAATGCTTTCTCCAGTTCATGTTCAGGACAGCACAGACTTAGCCCCCCCTTCTCCAGAACCACCGATGTTGGCTCCCATTGCAAAATCCCAAGTGCCGACCCCCAAAACTGTAGAGGCAAAGCCGTTTGTACCCAAAACGAAGTCCAAAACAAGTTCTCCAGGACAAAAGACAAAATCACCGAAAACTACACCATCACCAGTCGTAGCTGGCAGTCCCATTCGTTCACCAAAAACTGGATCCAAAGAAAAGAAGTCACCTGGTCGTGCCAAGAGCCCAAAAAGTCCCAAAAGTCCAAAGGTTCCTGCGCACATTCCGCAACCACCTGTGAAGCCTGAAACACCGAGTAGAACCCCTCTGGCTACATTGAGTGAGAAGATAGGAAAGGAAAATATTCAAGTGAAACAGGGACAGACACCACCTGAGCCTGCCCCCAAGCCAAATATGGACAACCAGGTGAAGAAAGTCCCAGTCATGGACAAGACCATTGATGATTCAATCGATGCTGTGATTGCTCGTGCTTGTGCAGAACGAGAACCGGATCCCTTCGAGTTTTCCTCTGGGTCTGAATCAGAAGGGGAAATTTTTACCAGTCCTAAAAGACTTTCTATTTCAGAGTCTACAACTCCTAAACCTTCTGTTCCTGCCAATAATGCAAATAAGGCAGGAGCAACTCCAGTACCTGCCTCAGGTGGGACTTCAAGTTCAGACATTTCATGGACAATGGATGACTCAATTGATGAGGTCATTCGGAAGGCAAACATGGGGACCCCTTCTAATCCACCTACCAACTTCACTTATTTCTCCTCTCCTTCTGCTTCACCTCCAACTCCGGAGCCTCTTCTCAAAGTCTACGAGGAAAAAACCAAGTTGGCTTCATCAACAGAAGTGAAAAAGAAATTGAAAAAAGAGCTGAAAACTAAAATGAAAAAGAAAGAAAAACAAAAAGAAAAAGATAAAGAGAAGAACAAGGAGAAAAATAAGGAGAAGGAAAAGAACAAGGAGAAAGATAAAGACAAAGAAGGAAACAAGGAAGCCAAGTTTCAGTGGAAGGAACTACTCAAAGAGGATGATCCTGATCCGTATAAATTCAAACTAAAGGACTTTGAGGATGCTGACACAAAAGTAAAGTTGAAAGATGGAAATACCAAAAAAGAGAGAGAAAAACATAAAGATAAAAAGAAAGAGAAAGAGAAAGGCAAAAAGGACAAGGATAAAAAAGACAAAGAGAAACTCAAAGATAAGGCTAAGGAAGATAAGATAAAGGTGCCATCAGCACCTCTTGTGTTACCTCCCAAAGAAATGTCTATGCCCTTGTTCAGCACGCCATCTGCCATGAGGCTTCCCAGCATGTTACCTTCCCTACCTGAAAAACTTTTTGAGGACAAAGAGAAACCGAAAGAGAAGAAGAAGGACAAAAAAGAGAAGAAGAAAAAGAAAGAAAGGGAGAAGGACAAAGAAAAGGAAAAGAAAGAGAAGGAAAAGGAGAGGAAAGAAAGAGAAAAGAAGGAGAAAGAAAAGGAGAAACACAAACATGAAAAGGTAAGCTGGTTGGATGAGTTGAGATGGCACACTTGCTTGAAGAATCCACATGGATTCTGATGTTTGCTGCTGAGCATTGTCCAAGAGCTTTGAGGAGAAGTGTGGTTACAGGTTTGGTGTTTCTTAATAATAACAACTACAAGGAAGGTGTCACCAAGAGCTTCGGATTGTCCCACCTCTTGGGAAAACAAAACAGTGGAATTTTAGTTGTGTGAATTTGAAATGTGAGATTGTCTTGGCTTGTCTCAACTCACTTTTCAGTTGGAAAAGCTGAGGCTCAGACTCAAAAACAGCACACACAGCAAAGGGATGCAATGTTGAGATGCAGAAAGTTTGTTCTATAGGTTTCCACTAGAAGGGCAGCAGCCCTGTACCTTTCATATAAACTTTAAATTTTGTTTCTAAAAGTCTGGTTTTTCAAAGTTTGTAGAAGCCTGGAAATTCCCAGGTGGACAGAAATGAGAAAGAGACTGCCCTCAAATAAATGTTATCTCCCATGTTCAAAAGAGTAGCTGAGTCTTCTCATAGCAAATCTGCCCCCTTGTTGCTCCAATTTGTTTGAAGTAAGAAAATTGTTTTCAAATTATGGTCTCAGTGTTCAAATGTCACCTTTTGTTTCAAGTCTTATGCTTGAGAGACAGAAGGGGAGAGCTAATTTTCAAGGGGTTTGAGCTCCTTCCATTCCTGTAACTCTTACTGATTTACATCAGCTAGAGATAATTTCTTCTTTCCAATATCTCCTAATCTTGAGAATATATTTAATATTTAAGAAATGAAACCAGCATATTTGCATGTTATCAGATTTGAAATCCCATTAGAAGCAGCTCCCCTAATTCATGATTTGCTCTAATTTTTTTGTCACTTCACCTTATAATACGCATTAAATCGTTACTATTGAAAAGAAATAAGAAAAGAAAGAGATTGTCTTCCTATGTGATAACCTTGGATACAAGAGTTCCTAAATCTCTATCCTTAGCCTTAGGAAGCACTGTGTGAGTTCCAGTTTTACCAAGATGCTCTTTACATCCTGCTTTGAATGCAATACTCGGTTTGTACAAGCTCAGATTTGGGACATTCCTCACTCTCCTTTTCCTGCCACTCTTATGTTACCTGCTGGATTTGCAACAAGATGCTGATTTCAAAACTTGATATAATTTTTAAGTTTACCGGTGGTTTTTCCATGCAGAATCTGGGTGATGTGAAGAGGTGATCAACAGGGTGATTGGCCCAGTTGTCCATGATAATTTCATGTCTGGTTTTAGACTGCATCATCACTTTCACAGATTCCTCATGTTGTCTGTCTGCCCCTTGTGCCTGAGCTGTTTTGGCAGTATTTTATTGAGAATTTCTGCTGAGATTCCTTTTTAAAGTTAAATATGAGTGTATGTAAAATAGAGGCAATGAGTTGCTTGTTTTCCATACGTTCAGTTTTGCATTTCTTCTGCAGTTGTCTGTGTGAAGTTTACTTTACAGTGATAAACAGACACATAAACAAATACAAACTGGTAAAGCTCCAGTATAACCTCACCATGTATATATATATATATATATATATTAGGAAAAGGAGTTCAACGCTAATAAAAACTTGAACAAATTAAATTGACAAAGCTGTCCATTACCTTGGCAAAAAGTCCCTGTCAAAAGATAAACTTTAAAGCTAGAATGCATGAAAGAGTCCCCAGATAGAATTAAAATTTAAACTGATTCTTGAGAGATAAGCTTTTTTTAAATCCACCTCTTTGCTGCAAGTCAGGATTTTAAAAATAAATTTCCCCTTTAAATCTCTTGAGCGATTTTCATTTTTTGCAAGGCCGCACTGCTGGTGTCCTGGAAAAATGGAGAGTTAGAGCTTTATCAGTTGGTGCCCTGAGGTATGTGGCAAAGAAGCTAAATCCTTGAAGATTAGCAAAAAAAATGCAGCACATGGCAATAAGGGGCTTATATGACTACTAGTATTAGTTCAGGTGAAAGAAGTATTGCTTATACATAAAACTGGACAAATCCACTGACAATGTATTTTTAGTTAGCTACAAAGGAGTCTTATATTGCTGGACTTTACCTCTTTGGTGATTTGGGAAGCTTAGTAATCCACTGTAAATGCTCTTCTGCTGGCCCCAATTCCCAGTATTACTCCAGAATGCTGCTCTTTCGTTTTAACCCCTAAAAGTACATGTTTCCTTAATTTAGCTTTTAGATCACACAATGACTTATTTAGCCAGCAGTTGTGCTGCAAGAGCAAATGATCGAGTTACAGTTTGGATGTTTTATCTGCCACAGCGTGTCCACCTCAGAGGTGTAAGCACAACCTGGGAGATGAGTTCGTGGGCTCACTGCAGTTTCAGCTCCTGATGGCCAGGAGAAAATATCAGAGTCACATTTCTAATATTGCTGTAGTTAAACAAAAGAGTGACTCAGCTGTAATGCTCCCATTTTTGAGCCTTGTAGTTATTAACTAAGTGGGCATCCTATCCTGTTTGGGTGATTGAGGCTTTTTTATCAAGTTTTCCCTGAAATTTTGTCCCAGGCTGCTGAAAGGTATAGAGCAGCAAACAGAACACTGCATAAATGGCAGGAAACAGAAGCTGAAGGCTTCATGCTGGCAGTGTTTGGTGGTGGCACCAAGGGGAAGAAGCATTGTCTCTGGGCTTGCCTGCAGCTCCATGCTGCGCAGTGGTGTTGGGTGCTGCCTTCGGAGCCAGAAAAGAGATCTGGGGCACTGCCTTGTCAGCTCCACCAAATGAAAAGCAAACACTTGGAGCAGTTACACCCCACTTGTACTCCAGAGATTACCAGGCATGCTGTAGGAGTGACTGAGCAGCTCAGGGAGCAGCTGCTGACCCAGTTTCAGCTAACCTTAATAAGCTGAGCTGGAAACTAAAGTAGTTGAGGAACTGCTTCATGAGAAATGGAGCCATCCTTGCATCAGGGCAGGGCTTGCCAGAGCTGCCCCGAAGTAAGCTGCCTTTGCTCCTGTATCAAAGCCCTGGCATCAGTGTGGAGGATGACCAAGCTCTGCAGGATGTAACTGTGAATACTCCTTAGTTTTCTCCCTGGTCTAATGATGTAAACCCTACACACAAACCCACATTGTAGAAAGATGCTTCCTCTCTTCTTGTATCAAAGGATAAGATTTAGCATTGTTTTCTTCTCCCAGCAGACTGTGATGATGATATCTGAGCATAAAGAAGTGGTTTATGTGCATTTCTTCTGCCCCATGAGCCCACACCTCCATTGTTTAGAATAGTACCAAGGATTTTATAAATGATATGGGCATCTCTCTGTGCTATGTGCTGGAAGCTACAGCAGCAGTGCCTGTCCTAAGATGTTTGTATCCAAAACTGGCACTAAAGAAGGAAAAACCTGCAGGAAAAGAGGCAATATAGCGTGTACAAAGCCACAGTCCTGAGCTTCCAGTAGCTGTGGTTCAGTTTCAGTCTCTAAGCAGTGGGTGATGTTACAGTCTGGGAAAACAGAGAAAAGACTCACCTATGAAAGATGGCAGAGAAATTTTTGCAGGCATTAGAAACTTCTGAGGAAAAAAGCTCTTGCAGCACTCCAGGGGAATGATGTAACAAAAAATGGTTCTACATAAACAAAGAGTGGAGAGAAGCCTGTGAAATCAGCTAATCCATATCCATGGAGAGTTGTATTGCAAAGCATAGTTCACTGTGTCAGAGCAGGAACACCACTCAGGCTACTCTCCTCTCTCTGGCCTAGCCACCTCTTAGAGAGCAGCTCCAATTCTTTTGTCAAAACACGTGGCACGAGATTTTGTTACTACCTTTCTCAAAATAAGTCCCACTTGAGCCCTCCTGCTCTGCCCTGCTCTCTTCCACTCTGCTTTCTGTGCTTTGCATTGATTGTTTGCCCTCCTTTTTTCTGTGAAAGCTTTATGAAACTGGAGATTTCATCAGATTTCCATTTAGTGTATGCGTATTAATTTTGTCTCTTAAGTTCCTGGAGCAGATTCAGCCTAGTGGTTGTTTTATTAAATATGGTGACACATATGCTCAAAATGAGATCAGTCTCCATCTCTCTTTATATAGATATATCTCTCTATATATATATATAATGTATATACACTTGTCATATGTGGATATAAGTTGATTAATGAATGCCTGAAGAATCATTACAGTGTCATCTGTAGCATCTGTGGTCATTCTGTACAAGTTTTGCAAACCAGTAGTTCAATGAGAGTTGGTAATTTTGGCATATACTGGTTCCCTAAGTTCAAGGACATAGTAAAGTCGTCTAAACTCCACTAGATACTGAGGTTGGAGTCCCAGGCCACTTGAAAAATAGTCATTAAAAACCTCAGCCTAATTGCAGTAAAATGCAGTGGCTGTTATGCCTGTGTGAAGAAGAACTTTCATGAAGTATTCAGTGCTGGTGAATTCAGCTTGGAGTTTATTTGCTTGCTTTGTCTCTCCTTTTGATTTGACAGAGTCGTGGTACATTTATGTGATGAACTTGGGAAATAATTGAATTTAAATCTAAGAGGAACGTGCAAATACCAATGGGTGCCTGACAAGTCTGAGTGCTAAGATCAAAGCATTTTTGTCATTGTTTAGAAACAAACTGGGAAGTTTTGTGTCTCTAGAAAAGTACTTAATCAGGAAGATTTGCGAACAAATTGTATCAGGAGGTACAAATGCAGCAAAATTTCAAGTTGATTTTTTTTAGCTTAGAGTTTGTGTTTGTGAATTGCCACAGCTGAGACTCTCCAGAAACCCACCCACGCCATGGGATAAAGTGTGAGAGAACAGTGATTAGTCTGTTGTAGTTTTGTCTCATTAAGTTGATATCCTCTGGTTAAGTCCATCAGTGCTTTCATGTAATTAATATATTTTGGGAGTCTGCTTGCAGTCTTTGATTGATGATTGTGTTCCCCTGTACAGATAAAGGTGGAACCAGTTGTTCCAGCTCCATCACCGGTTATTCCTCGGCTGACTTTAAGAGTGGGCGCAGGCCAAGACAAGATGTAAGTACCAATAAATCCATCTGTGAGGTGTGTGCTCACCACAGTCCATCCTCTGGCACTTCTAGGAGCTCTTCTTTTCAGTAGGAAAAACATAAAATTAGTGGCAAATTACATTTATTCAGCAAAGTGAATTCCCCAAGTGAGACCAAACACCTTCTGTCTGTCCCACTGTGTGTCCCATTCCATGTCTTTCCAGGGCATGGAGTACAGGACTCCATCCTTGCTGGAATGATACCTCCAGTGACATTTAGTGAGGTTTCTATAATGGGTGCTTATTCTGAGTCTAACCTACAGCTAAGTTTCACAACACTCCCCAGCTAACAGTTGTTTTATGCTTTAAAACATAACAGTTGAAATTTCTTTATACACATCTGGTTTATTATAACTGTTGGTTATTCATGAGTGTACCTAACACATTTCAAGTGCTGCTTCATTAGCTCCCTAATTATTGGGTGCAGTTGTACAAATAATAGTTACTTTGTACTGGATGAACATAAATAGGGTGATCCCTATCCTGAGATCATCCAGCATAAACAGGAGGCTGGAGAGGCTGGGGAAACCATGTGTCACCAAGCTTCTTAGGCTGGTCCTGTGTTGTATGTGAAGGTTTTCTTTAAATCAGGTTTTTCGTGTTGATTTCATGGCACAAAGAACACTTTCATGTCCGATGGTAAACATGAGCACCACACAGATCTTTCATTTCCATTCCTCACATTAAATACTGCTAATGCAGTTGTTTCTCTTATAGAGGCATTGTGAACTAAACCCTCTAATCACTAACTTTTCTTCTCTAGAAGTTAAATGGGATTTTTGTGATTATTTTCTTTTTCTCTGCTGTCCTATTTCTCCCTAGGAGGTACCAATGGTTTTTACTGCTTTGAAGCTGCTAAGCGACTTCAGTCATTCCTTGGTTTCTAAGGGACACCCACACCCCTGATATTAACCATTTTACCATTTTTACTTTCTTTCTTTCACAGTATTTGAGTGTGATCTGAACTTTCTGTGCCTCAGGTTGCTGTACAAAGTTCCAGCTTTCTCAGAATACGTGTCTGTCCTGCTGAGCATGATTTGAATGCGCATGGCTGGACATGCTGTCCCTTGAAAGCCCACCAATCCATTTTCTTCCTTGAGGAGCCATGGATATTTTTAAATTCTGCTTTTTCAAGGATTGTGGAGTGTTTATATGGGGGAAATTAACTCATATTTTCAAGGCAGAACTTCTGAATGAAAGTTCTGAGGCCCTATTTTAGCATCAGTTATCTTCCAACCTTATCTCACTGCAGTGTTTCTCATATCCACACACGTTTTGAGAGGGGACTTCAGACTCCATCTGTTTGCTACAAATAGTGTGGACGCATCATTGTCATCCCTGCCAGCCCTTAGTGAGTCTGAGATACTGACATCTTGTTTCATGGGCTTTGGGAAAACTCACTTTTATTCCAGATTCATTTTTGCATCTTTAGTGGCACATTGGCCCCCCTCTGAGGACCTCATAACAGGTAGAAAGAAAAGCTTTTTGATGTGTTTTGATTAGGGAAAGTTAAACTTTGTTGGTAATGAGGCTCTAAATATCTGGCAATTACTGTATAAAAATGTTGTGTTTCATTTAGTCTGTCTCTGGAGTTTACTGGCATGGGATTGTTTGAGTATACCATGAATCTCCATGGAAAAGGTGTAAGGAAAATTTTTAGAGATTCCTAGAATCTGATACAAGTAGAAACTAGATGGAGAAACTAGTTATTTCAATTTCTCTGTTAGAGAGAAGAGATGTTTGGAGGCTTTTGAAAGTACTCAAGTACCTATTCAGTTGGAAGTGAATTTGTTTGGGGGAACTTCATATAGAACATCTTTAATAAAAGCACTTACAGATCTTCATGAGGCCACAGGGCTTTCAGGTGTCTGAAGCAATAGTGTCAGATTGATGGTGCATGGAATGGAGGTTCACATCACACCCAGCACAATTTTCTTGAGTAACACAGCAGTCATGAGCAAAATGCCTTTGCAGCACAGTGAGCAGTTGGGGCTCTTCAACCTGGAGAAGTGGAGGATGTGAAGAGACCTTAGAGCCCCTTCCAGTGCCTAAGGGGCACCAAAAAAGCTGCAGAGGGACTTTCTGCAAAGGCATGGAGTTACAGGATGGGGGGGAATGGCTTCAAACTGACGGAGGGAGGGGTTAGATGAGATATGAGGAAGAAATTCTTCCCTGTGAGGGTGGTGAGGCCCTGGCAGGATGCCCAGAGAAGCTGTGGCTGCCCCATCCCTGGAAGTGTCCAAGGCCAGGTTGGATGGGGCTTGGAGCAACTTGGGATCATGGAAGGTGCCCCTATCCATGGCAGGGGAATGGAACTGGCTGATCTTTAAGGTCCCTTACAACCCAAATCATTCTATGATTTTATGATTTTACTTCTTTACTCCTCTGGTTGGACCAGTGTACAAAGCAGTGATGGCAACAGCAGGAAAGTCTTTTCTCTTGTGTTTGTGAGTAAAAGTACAAATTTCTCCCAGATTCAAAGCAATACCTGCAGTCAGGTATTTGTCTGGAGTGCAGATGTTCTTATGACATGCATCAGCTCAAAAGAAGTGGCTATTAACAATATTGGGTTAATGGACATGAAAATGTATTATTGCTGAAGGATGGACAAACCAATATTGGAAAAAACTGTCCTACTTAAGAGGTTTTTTGCAAGTGTTTTAACTGCACAGTAAAACAAGAAGAAAGTAGATTATTATCAAAGCATTTCCATCTTAGTTGTAAACAATTACAGCAATACTTGCATGGATGCCACATTAGAAGAAATTTACTGGATTCCATTCTAATGCAATTAGAGCTAATTTTGTTCTTTAAATGAATAAAAGGTCAGCTAGTAAATCTAGTTTATCTCAAGTCTAGGCTTCAATAAATTGTTTTATTTAATTTGTTGTAAAAGATCTTATCCTTAATGGGCCTTGCTCTTATTGGTTTGCTTGGGTTCTAAAATATTTATGACCACCTTTTTAGATATGATTTGAATGATATGTTGGAAGGGTTTTTCACTTCTTTTTTTTTTTCCATTCCAGTGTTATCAAGGTAGATTGCTAACTGAGTTAGTATAGGAAGGAGCTAGAGATGCTATCTTTTTTCAAAACAAAACAAGCAAAACAAAAACACAGACTTTTAAATTTTAAATGAACTGCAAATGATGAGTAGAGTTTAATACTTTTATTCAATTATGTCATGGCTTCTTTTTGTCTTGTTATTTTTCCTAAGCACTATCATTTTTCATACACAAGTTTTTTTAAATCATATCTATTGATAAGGTGTTGACATTCCAGCTACTATTACAGCTGACATAAACTTCAGCAAAAGTACATGCTGTAATGTTTGATACGTCTGATAAATTTATCCTACATTTGAATACAGTTTTTAAGAAAAACCACATGGCTGCTGACACTAATGCCAGACCACAAAGCACAGTACTACTCACTTGGTGCTGTTTCTGTGCCCCGGAAACAGGATATATGTTTTTTGTGAAATCGGGACTCCAGATTTACCTTAAAATTTCAGACTTTTGCTCCAGACTCATATCATAACTCTGCCATCAGCAGGGAACCTGGAAAGCAGACAGGAAGAAGGGGAAAGACAGGCATTTTAACAATGTTTAATGGGTAAACCTGACCTGCTGCTCCAATGAAATTGCCCCTTGTCTTCTATATTTTTTAAGTGAGTAGATACATTACTTTCTCCAAAAACAAATCACACACATGCTCAGGTATGTATTTGTGCGTGCCTATAAAAATGCATATTAAATAATCTGTGGATTGTAAGATAAAATCCTAAAAGGATTAAGAGATTAAAAAAATTTGTTACCCAGATACTTAATTGGCCCCACTAAAAACCTTTATTACTTGATAGGATATTATCAGTCCAAGGCCAGCTTATTTTTGTGTGAAGGCTCATGCAGCTGCATGATACCCCCATGACAAAAGCCATGAGCAGAACCTGCTGACATCCTGTATAGAGGATCTCAAAACCAAGGGTCAAAATAGAAAAATTATCCTGTGATCATAGATGTGATCTCTCTGTGTAATATCAGTGACCCAGAAGAATATTTTTGGGGACTAGGAGGACAGGAGAGCCTAGTTTATTACACCAAGTTTCTTGATTATCCATCTAAGAGCTTCTACAAGCCCCACAGGGAAGAATTTTTCCCCGATATCCAATCTAACCCTGATGTCTTTCAGTTCCATTTGCTCACGAATTTATTTAAAGTGCAACACAAAGTTGAAGTTCCACTCATACTTTTTGAAATCCCACAGAACTATATAATCTCACCTGTAGCATGCAGAGTGCCACCAAGTGTATGTTCACCAAAAAAGAGATGCCTTAATGAAGGATCTTCTATCTACAACAAGCTTAATTTACAAAAGAGTTGAGTTGCGAAATCTCCAGAGATTGAATTTTCTTGGGAAAACTCCACATACACCTACACAATCAAACCTTAAAAAGGTCGTGGCACTAAGGGAGGAGACAAAAAGAAGGTTTTAAAAAATACATGTGCTTCTTATTGACCTGGCTGGTGAAAAAAATTAGGCAAGGACTTTGTTGGTGCTCCCCAAAGCTCACTGGGAATCTGAGTTGCTGCTGTAACATACACGTGGTCTTTTGAAAGTGTTCAAGCTCTATGTGAGTTGTGGAAAAAAAGCTGGCTATCCAAGACTTTACTGCTAGTTTGAGTTAAACTAGAATCCTGCCCTATGCAGTTTCCAAGAATGCACCTAATTGTTACAGAATCATCTTTGGTGTATATCCAGGAGCTTCAGTTTTTAATAGGGTTGTTCTCATGCATGTAAACCAGAAGGTGTGAAGAAACTTTTGAACTTAAGGTGCCATTTAGTGGAGCACTAGTCAGACTCTGATAATTTACATTATTGTCTCCATAGTGTTTGCCCACAAAAGCTGAATAATGGGGTTCATTAAGCTCCCTGTACAGACATATCTAAATTGTTTGCCTCCAGCCTTGGCTCCCTACGTGTGGCTGGAGAGGGAAGGATTGGCTCTTTATTGACTTGTCAAGCCTTAGGTTTGCATTACCAGCCAAGTAGCTCATGACCCATTCCATTTATTGCGCTGTTTTGTGGTGGGGAAACAGGTAAAGGAATCCTGCTGGAAGCCCCTCCTTCTGCACGTTTCCATGAATAAGGGCAGTGTTTGGAGCAGTTAAGGCACCGTGACCAAACCCTTGGACAGACTGAGTGGCAGCAGCATGGGGCTATTGTGGGACACAGCTGTGGGTGGTGTTGGTTACCCTACGTTGCTTATTCAAGGGAAAGCTAGGGAGAATTCATTCAGGAATTAAAAGAGAAGGGAAAAAAAAAAGTCATACTTCAGGGAGGAAAAATGGAGAAGGGCTAACCACTGTTTGGGAAAATTAAACAATGGAGAGCAAGCAGTAAAAATCTGTGTTTATTGCTGTGCTAATGGGCATCCCAATAATTTTAGCAGGGGAAGGCTGTGTTAACTGTGCATTGACAGAACTGCTGCTCTGGGTGTCGATCCAACTTCTGCTGTAAAAGAGCATGTAATGGTGAAATCATTTTTGATATGATCAATAGACCACCTAAGTGAGGAGGCAGAGTAATGAAAAATGATCTTGCTCCTCTCCAAGGTGTGCTGAAGGAATTCCAGTGATCTTTACAGCTTTCATCAATCTTTGTGAGCGTATTTACTGACATACCCACATTTCTCTTTCTGTGGTCTTTTAAATTATAAGAGCTGGAGGACTGATTTTTGGTGCCTTTTTAAATGCTGAATGTATTTTAATGAACATACTGTCTCAGCTATGATTCATATCCCTTTTCCAATTGTCTATTTTAATGTAACATATTGGCCCAAATCCTGCTGTAAAATCCCCATGTGTGGTCCTGTATCCATCCAAAAGGCTTTTTTCACTTTGGTGGAGGCTCCCCAGCTTCTCCCTTGCTGCAGGATTGCAGCTTTTAAATTAAAAAAAAAAAAAAAAAAAAAAAAAAAAGAAGAATACCATATCCCTTTTACCAAACCAAGTAAAGGATCATTTTTGTTTAGACTTCTCGAGGTGATTTAACACAGCTTTTTCTTCCTTGAGCATGAATTAAATTTACAATTTCAGATGTAGTCCTTAGATTTTTTTTCTTTCTTTTATTTTTTTAATTACTGAAGCTGCCCTAACTAATTATTTATCCTGTTTATGGCAGGTAGTAGTCTGTGGCAAATTATTTTCATTTTGCTGCTGGCCATGTTGGGTGATGAGTCCGAAAGCGCATCCATAAAAAGGCTTGACTCATTAGAAAACAAAACAGCTTACTGCGAGATTCTTTGATTTTGCTGCTTATTGCTCAAGAGTAAAAAAAAAAAAAAGTATACTGTATACCACAAAAAAAAACACCCAAAAAAACCACCAAACATCCAAAAAAAAAAAACCTTCAGGCAGGTTTAAACACATGAGGGAATTGATTGTGTAAATGACCATGAGCAGCTGCCCTTATGAAGCACAACAGAAACTGATCAAATATGTGTGAAAGAATAGAAAGGTAGATGGGTATTTGTTTCAAAAATATACTTTCCATAGAGGATGACTGCAATAGAAAGGTACTGATTTGTTCTTGTCTTTGACAGAGGTGCTTCTTTTTATTCACTCTTTTATTGAAGTTTTTAAACAAAAGTGAGAAACTCCATAGACCCAAGGATTTGTAGAATGGTTCCTGGGACCTGGATGTGGACAAGAAGACCATAAATAAATGGCCACAAAAGAACATATGATCCTACCTCAATTTAGTGAAGGTGCCCTGTTAGCAATTGATCTTTAGCTGTACAAAGTCTCCAAGTCCAGGATCATCTGCCTTACTTATTTCTGTCAAAACCAAGCTTGGTAACAAGCTGAAAATTACAGCTTTAGAGATTTTCTAAACCCATACTGATACAACTTTCTGGTACTTAATACAATTCATGTTCTATACCAGTTCTCACCAAAAAGGGTGGATATAGGACTGGTTTATGGGCAAGCTCCTAGATCATGCATCCCATAACATTTCTCAAAACAAATGACAATAAAAGGCAGTTTGCTGGAAACACAGAAGAGAAAGTTTGCAAAGAGCTCATTGACATAAACATGTTCTGCCAGGTTCTGGTTTTGCTCTTGAGAGCTCAGCAGAAGGGGTTGGTGCCAGGTGGTTTTAACATTGAAGATGTTTGTTATTGATGATAAGAGAAGAAAAAAGATGAAAGATACCAAGACGCCACGCTACCAGCTCAGTTTTGTTTTGTCAGACTGGCAGTGAACCATCCAGAGGTGTAAGTCAGAATGGTGAGAAAATGGGAGGGAGATTTAGGAGTCATCGACAGAAAGGTGCTTGTGGTTGTTGGGAGAAATACTCAGGGTGTAACAGATAGAGAGGGGGAAGGCCGAGGGCAGAACTCTGTTTCACTTAAAGTAATGAGAAAATAAACAGTAGAAAACCTGTAATTCAATTTCAACAGTGCGTGTGTCCATAAAGCAAAAGAGTTAGCTGGAAATGTCATCTGGACTGTTTGTGGGGCTTTACTGTAATGTTAGAATAGTAGAATCATAGAATAATTGAGGTTGTAAAAGATGCCTTAGATCATCAAGTCCAGCCATTAACCCAGCACTGCAAAGTCCATCACTAAACTTTGTGCACAAGTGACACACCTACATGTCTTTTAAATCCCTCCAGGGATGGGTGACTCCACCACTGCCATGGGCAGCCTGTTCCAGAGCTTCACGACCCTTTTCATGAAATCATTTTCCCTAATATCCAATTTGAACTTCCTCAAGCTCAACTAGAGGCCATTTCCTCTTGTCCTTTCACTTGTTATTTGGCAGAAAAGACCTACCCCCACCTTGCTGCACCTCCTGCAGGGGAGTTCTAGAAAGTGATAAGGTTCCCCCTGAGCCTCCTTTTCTCCAGGCTGAGCCTCCCCAGCTCCCTCAGCTGCTCCTGGTGCTCCAGCTCTGTTGAAATGAAGAATGAGCTGTTGATCTCCATGTGCATGTTGAAAGTCAACACGCTTTACCCGGGAGAGGCAGACGCCCAAAAAAGTGGATGTTATCTTGGAATAAGTGCTCAAAGTTCATTTTCCCTGTAAGAGAAGGATACCACATGGTAGGTGATGTTAAAGTGCTGAAGTCTTTTCACTTGCAAAATTGCTTGGGGCTCCTTTGGAGGTTTGGTACATGCTGGCTCCCTACAAACTCCCGAGTTGGTCACAGTGTGTGCTTGTGGAGCTTCCGTTTACCAATATGACTTGTTTGCACAGAATAAAATATTCAGCAGGGCATGAAACAGCAAATAAATTTCCCTTTCTAATAGTAATATGGGAATTAGCCTACATTACAGAGCTTAAATCACGCTGATTCTCCTCCAGGGCTGGAGTAAAATTTTCAGACTCACCTCTTATCTTTGAAGAATCTAAACCATATGGAAATTTCCTGATTTTGACACTCTTACTCATAGGTCTTAGAGTGTTTAGGTTTTTTCTGGTGCAACAATCTCAGTTCCAGGTGTGAGATTTTTCAGTAACAAAATAGTTAAGTCACTTTCTAGCATCAAGGAATTTATATCAATAAGGGAATAGCAAAGCCAATAGATAATATGATGATCTAAGTGAATTGCACCAGTTTCAGTTATGGCAGTTGATAGTGTCATTTTCCTACACACAGAGACCCACTTAGCTCCTTCTCCTTGCTTAAAAATGGGTCATGAGTTCGGAAAAGAATTAAGATTTTTCAAATGTTACTTTTTTCCTCTGGGCAGAGAAACAGCTTCTTGGGAGCTCTGCCTCTGAGAAACAAAGATTACTGTGATTTTTTTACTAGACCTTTCGAAGCACTGATACAGCTTTTTTTTTTTTTTTTTTTTTTGAGCTCATTCCTCATAGCAATCATTCCGCCCTGTGGCCCATATCCTGTTTTTGAAAAGCCATTTCCTTTTGGTGCACGTCTTTCCCCTGTGTTTAGGTGAAGCAGTCAATGGGGCTTTCAGCCGTAAGGATCAGAACGAAATCAAATAAATTACTTCCAAAGATAGGAAACCATTTCACACCTTGGAGCTTCATTTTGCTCCAGCTGTAGCACGTTCCAGCTCCTGCCACTTAGAGCCGATTAGAAACCAACTGACCTGTTGCGACACTTCAAATCTTGGTAGAATTTGCACTTTGCCTGCAAGCTGACACTTTGTGTTCATCCTGTTTGGGTTTGGAACTATAACTGTGAACAGGGCGATTGCCCTGGAGTGATGATGAAAAAAGGGTTTTCATTCACTGCGCCCTCCTGAGAAACAGAAAAACTTCACTGAGGTTTTCTTTTCTTCCTTCCCCTTGCAGCAGTGTTGGGCACAGTTTTAAACCAGTAGATAAGCATTGATTCTTTACTTATAAGGGTGTTGAGACACTGGCACAGGTTGCCCAGGGAGGTGGTGGACTCCCTATTCCTAGAAGTGTTCAAGATGAGGTTGGATGGGACTCTGAAAAACCATTTCTAGAGGAAGGTGTCCCTGCCCATGGCAGAGGAGTTGGGACTGGAAGATCTTTGATTCCATGAGATCTGACTCCTCAGCTAAGACTCAGATATTTCACACTGTTGTCTTGGCCCAACACAGCCTTGATGTAGTTGAACAGAAATGGCAGTGGGAGATCTCTTTAAGTTCTTATATTAGGTTGAAATGCTGTTTGCACTGGAACAGATTGGGAGGAAGAAAAATAACTGAAAAATGCCTTTCTCAGGAAGCTTTATGCTCTGCTCTTTCAGCAAAAGGGTTGTAAAAAACCATGGAAAAAATAATTGGTAGTCATGGTATTTGAGGATTTCTCTGTCCTTCTGTCCTTCCACTTTAAATTTCACATCCCTTAGGTTTTTTTCCCTTTTTATTACTTTTAGAAATGTTTTCTTCGTTACTACCAGACACTCTGTGACAAATCAATATGTGTGCTCAATGATAAATACATTGAGGTTCTGTGAGCAGGACAGCTCTTGCTGGCATTTAAAAAGAAATCCAAAGTGAATTTAGGTTGGACACAAATACATAGTGTTTACATGAATTCTGGGGTTTTTTTCAAAGAGAGTGGTAACCTGTAGTCACGATTTATGGAGGCTCCTATTACCACATCTATTCCAAAGGTTTTCTCACGCCCCTTTATTCTGGAGGAACTGTTTTAATTGAAAAACAACCTTTAATTGACCTTTTATCTTTCAGTGTAGAATCTGTTTGTGCTACATTGACAGGCAAGCAGCCTGCAGAGAAATACAGTTCTTGTCTCAGAACTCTGATTGTGTTGGTTGTGGTTGATGTTCATTTGTGTTTGATTTCTGCAAAAAATACTCATTCAGCCTTGGGTTTAAAGTTCTTGAATTAATGTGGAGAAGGAGGTGAAACTTTATTTCATATAGTACTGTCCTTGCAGATCAAGTGATGATTTTGGACACATAAAAATACATATGGGAAAGAAGGTAACTGTATATGTATGGTGATGTCCCAAGGAAGAGTTCCAATCCCAGCAGGACTCAGGTGCCAGGTGAATCAAGGTTCTGCTGCAGTGAGAGCCGCCTACTTGCAGTGTGCTCTGTGCCTCAATTTTCCTGTCTATAAAACAGAGCTTATAAATCTTGCCATCATTTACATAGTGTTTTGATATCAGGTTTCTCTCCAAGTCTGAAGTAACAGTAATTATTAGTCGTGGGACTGCTATTTCCCTTTGATTTCTCCCCACCTCCATATTGCCATGTGTGCAGCCCCTTCTTCAGGACAGGCTAAACCACCCTCGCTGAGATTACTCCATCACCTCTAATGGTGGAGCACAAAACCATTCATTTCTCCACTCTGGAGTCTAAAGTCTCTGAACTTCATTAGCCCAAGGGAGTGGTAGGCCCAAGCGTGCTCCGAAATGCCGATCTCCTGTTTTGATAACTGAGCTCTAAAATCAAGATAAACAAGCTGCCCTATATACTGAACATGTCCTAATTGCACACTTCAGGCATGCCAGCCAATCGATGAGCGTGTGTCGCTCGCTAATGAATATTTGTAGTTTTGGAAGATTTCACATGTGGTGTTCCCTGCAGCTTCTGCAGTTATTAGCAGAGTGGCTTCGAAGACCCTGTGCAGGAGGAGAACCTGGCTTTAGACCAAGAAACTCTGTAACTTAATTTCATGTGTTAGCTGGGCATGGTCACTCTTATTCAAATTGTATTAGCTAATACTTCTTTCAAACTGTTTACACTGTGCACAAAGTTGTGTTTAAAGCCCTATTAGCTAATACATTTCCTAGTCTAGACTTGGGAAGGGTTGACTCCCTGAAGAACTCCTAGCAGGACTTTGTTTACTTGCAGGAGGTAGGAGAGGGAGGAGGGGAAAGAAGGGGCAGTGATGTTTGAAACCATCCAAATGACTTCTGCTGTGCCAATATTTTGCTGTCTGTCCCTATCCTCGCTTTTTTTATAGCAAAGAGTTTGTTTATTGAGGGGTGGCTCTCCAGTCATAAGGATAACTTGGCAAACCATGGAAGTATTGGCACCAGCCAAGGTCTAGGCATTCAGCATTGGGAGCCAGGACTGTCTGTGGAATGGGGATGACACAGAAGAAGCATCTTGGGGATGCTTGGAATTGGGGATAGCCAGTCTGGCAGAAGTCCCAGGAGCCACACACTGAGACTTTCACTGAACCAGAAACACATCGTGACCCATAGAGAAAACTTCCTTGGTGGGAGATAACAGTGGGGTTTTGGATGTTCCCCACTAGAAGGAGAAGAAGGCTGGTTTTGATGCGTAGGCTGCTCCCACAATGGCCTGACAGTAGAACTTCCTTCCTTCTGCAGGTCACAGGCAACATAAATTAAGACTCCTGCACTTTGAGTCACAGTCTAGCACCTTACTGACACATATACAGAGCCTGAGCCCCACATTAGGTACATGAAGCAATCACTGGGACATATGTAGTGTGAATGTCTTCAGTGTTGCTGATGGAGGAATCGCCCATCACCCTTTAGATTCCACTCTTTGATTTTCCCCTCCTGTTTTCTCCTAGAAGGTGTGATGCTGCAGCTGGGGGTTAAGGGGGGATTACCAAACTCATTGCTCTTGTTTGTTAAGTATGTTTTTACTATACTTGCCATAGTTCTGATTTTGTAGTGCAAGTGGCATATCTTGTGAGAAAAAGCACCATTATCTCAGCCAGGCATTACATACTGTATAATTCCAAGCCTTTCTCAAATGATGGCTCGGAATTTTATTGACCTGAAAATTCAGACAGTGCCTCCAATCGTAGTGATGCTGCCTTTGGAGTATCAGAGTTGCAATAAACGCCAAAGTTGAACTTAAAATTCACATTGGCAGTGGAGCTGGACATTCCTGGTTCTCAGGAATCATTGCAATTTGATTTTTGTCATGGTTTCTTTACTGATGTCTCCATTTTTTACTTTCTTAAGTGCTCCTTGTCCCTGGAATGTCTAACTTTTCTTTAAGTCACTCTCTTTGTACAGTCCCATCACAAATCAATTGCACTCACTCAGTTACCATTCAAATATAAATAAATTAGTTTAACAATTTACCAAAATGTGGAAAACCAGATAGACCTGTCCTGTGTTTTGTTTGAGGTTTTGGTTGTTTTTTTAGGGTGTTTTTTTTTTTTTTTTTGTTTTTTTTGTTTTTTGTTTTTTTTTTGTTCTCTGTTTTTAAAACATCCTTTTCCTCTCCTTTATGTTTCTAACCTAGAGCCTTGTAATGAGGGCTTTTTCTGGCTTGTCTGTGAAATTGCATGCACATCAATAACACTGTGTATCAACAGTCATTAATAAACGTTGGGTCCTCTATGTATCCCCCTTTCTGGGCAAGATTGTTCTATACAGTGTATTTACTAGAGCTACATCCTGTCTACTTCAGCTACTCCAGTAAGTAGCAATATTTTAACTGCTGAGTGTATAGTGTGCGTCATTTATTTGTCCTGACTAGATCCACTGCTGATTTCATAAACATTTGGGGAAAGAAATACCAAACTAGCAAATATTTGCAGAACCCCCTAATGTAGGATCTTAATAGTATGATATCGTCTCTCAGTTTGAAGATTAAAATCAGTGCTGTTCACAGCTGATTAACTTTCCTTTCTAATATTTCCCACAAATTGAGCTAATGCAATAAAACTTAACGAAACAAGGTTTAGTAAAGCCACAGAGAATATTTATACGACAGTGAGGTACAGACTGGCTCGGGCTGTCCTGGCATTCACTTTGTGATGGCTCTGTGCTTTTTCCTGTAAATGGATGAGTGCAGCAATGACAGCAGTCCTTCTGTGGGGTTGAAACAGCTTCTTTGGTGACTCCAGGGTGACATGAATTAGCTGCTCTATATTTTCTTTCTCTCTAATTGGTGATCGATGGTCCCTTTCTCTCCCATCAGCTCTAACAAGTCTCAATGTTGCTCCTACAGAGTCATCAGCAAAGTGGTGTCAGCTCCAGAGGCCAAACCTTCCACTCCTGCAGCGCGGCCCAAAACGCCTCCGCCTGTGCCGTCACCGGTGCCAGCTCCCGTTCACGTCACCCCTCCTCCGGCTCCAGCTCCTCCTCCTCCACAGGCCACCATCTCACCAGTCCTGATCCCACCACCCTCCCCAGCTGTGTCAGCAGCTGGAGGCTCCAAAGCTCCCGTTCGGAGCGTGGTCACCGAGACTGTCAGTACTTACGTGGTAGGTAACACGTGCCGTGCTCTGTCCCAGTGCCAGGGGCAATCCTCTCTGGAATTGGTGAGCTCCTGGTTGGCTCATTGTCTCAAGCTGATGGTTCCTGGATTCCTAGTGTTTATCCAGCTGTTTATCCAGCTCTTGTTTCCACACACATGTTTTGAGGGGTTAATAACTTAATTGAAACACTACAACTTGGACTGAATTTTTCATTGGTTCCCAGTTCCAAATTTAAGTTCCTTCTAACAAGTCCAGCTATATCACGTATATTAATTTCTGCTAACTGAGCTGGAGCACTTATTTTTGGAGGTGGAGGTTTTTTATAGGTGCTTTCAAAAGTGCTGAATTGAAACCTCAAATGTCAGACTCACCATAGATTTTGCTGTCAGTCAGGTAAAGTACAAAACCCTCATACAACATCAAGAACTTGACTTAGCCCTCATTTGAAATGTGTAGCATCCACTAATCTCTTTCCTGGTTTCCTCAACGTACAGAAATTACAGATGTTTGTGCATATTAGAAGGCTAGATTGTTCATTAGTCTACATTTCATTTGTGTGTTTGACACCTGCTCTGAACTTGGCCTCAGCATTCTTCATTCTTTTGGAAAAGTCTCTTGTGTAACATGGTGTAGGAACTATATTCACGAAAAGAATGTGGATATTTGTCTGGGTAGGACAAGGCTTGCTGTGCTGCTGAGAATTTCTGCTTTCGATGCTGTGTGGAATGAAGTCCTGAGCATTTCTGATCCTTGAAAAGCAACACAAGGCTAGCAGTGTTGTTATCCTCCCTGTGCTGGCTAAATTCCAGCTTGGTTGGTGACACCTTGCTTAGCTGCAATTTAAAAATCCCACCATTTAAAACACCTAAAGCTTACTTTTATTACAGTTTTCTGTGCTTGAATTGCAACATATGCATGGTTTGGGTTGAGTATGTTTGTTTGTTTGTTTTTTAATTTTTATGATTCTTATTTTAGTATTGATTTCTAATATAAATCTACCCTGCATTTCTAGTGGAAAGGTGCTTCCCTGCTGGACTTAAACTGCTGTATCATGTTACTGGTCTCTATTTAAACAGCTGCTACATTTCACTGCTGAGTTAGTTACAGCACTGGACAACGTCACACAGGCTCTGCATATCCTTAGGGTGCAGGACACAGCCTCACCTTTGATATCACAGGTGTAAACCCACAGTAACTCTTATTATTACAGTCACTAGTATTATTGTCATTGCTATTATTACATTAGTGCCCAAATGTTTCAAAATTTACTTCAGGAGTAACATTTCCTGAATGCTCTACTACATCCCATTTTCTTCTGTAATTATGAAAAGAAAAAATTTAGAGATTATGTTTGTTTTAAAAAGAAAAACCTAGCACATTGTCTAGGTACTTCCAGTGGTAACACTCTTAGCACATTAATGGAGAATTCAGAGAATGTGCAGGCTGCAGGTTATTTTTGCTTTTCACAGAACGGTTATCACAGAATGGTTTGGGTTAGAAGGAACCTTAAAGACCATCTTGATCCAACCTTCCTGCCACAGGCAGGGACATCTTCCACTGGACCAGGTTATTCAGAGCCCCATCCAACCTGGCCTTGAACAGTTCCAGGGATAGAAGTACACCACCTCTCTGGACAACCTGTACAGTGCCTCACCACCCTTACTGTAAATATTTTTTTCCTAATATGCAATCTAAACCGAAGTCCCTTCAACTTAAGACCATTCCCTCTTGTCCTGTCACTCCAGGCCCTTGTGAAAAGTGATGTTTTACAACATTATAGCTGAAACCAAGGCTTTACTGCATTAGGACCCAACTGTGTGCACGTGCAGAGAGACACCTGATGTGATAGATTTATAAGTCAAAATGCTCAGAGAGAGATTGGAGAAGAAGAAAATTATTAATAACTATTAGCCTCTTGTATGAAGGAAATCCAGGAGACAGAATGATTTTCCTCAGATTACATGGGAAAGCTGTTCTAGAGATAAGAGTGGAGCCAGTGTGACAGGGGTGCACAACTCCCTTCTGCAGAGGAGGAGAGGCGGGTGATTTTATAGTTCAGAAAAGAAAGGATACACATCTCCTTGCTGGATAGCATCTCAGTCCATGTGCTATGCTCATTAGTTCTCAGTGGTTTGTACTAACACAGCAGTCAGCAATCCCACTCTGTCCCTCCTTGCATGACCCTTGGCTCATTAAGGAATGAGAAGTTATGCAATATTTTTAATATCCTTATTTAGTGGCCCAAGTTCTTGTTTAACAAGCAGGCAGAGGTTTCTGTGATTATAGACCACCCTGCCCCTTTCCAGCTCCTGAGAGCCTGAGGCAGGCATTCTGCAGGGGAAAAAAGTACCTGAAAAACTAAGTTTGGAGAAGTTAGGGTGCCTGTATTCTGATGGGGTAACACCTGGCAGTGCTGCCTACAGCTGGCAGGGCCAGTGCCCAAAACAGGCAGCACCAGAAATGGGGTGCCCATGATGGGGGTGCAGCCAGGTGTTGAGACAGGTTTTTGTAGCCCTCAGCCCATCATCCCACAGCATCCCTTCTCTTCAGCCCCATGACACAGTGTTCCCTCACTCCCTAGCAGGGTTTTCCCACCAAGATGCCTCTAGACCTCTTCACTCCGAGCCCAGACACTTCACCTGGGGAGCAGATGCTTCTCCAGCAACTTAAAATGACTTCACAGATGTGAGATTAGATGGTAGATAGGAATGATTATTGCAATCAATCAGCTTGGAAATTGAGTTAATTTTATTATGGTGCCTACTCCATATCTCTGTTGTGAAGAGGATTGTTCCCTGGTTAGTATTCCTGGGACTTGTATTTTTGAGCCTTAAACCACAAGAACATTCAGGGCTTTAAGAGGAATCAGGGAAGAGTGATGTGTTGGTTGCAGCTCTGGTACATTCCTATTGATTTTTCAGGAAGTGGTGTAAGATGTACAGACCACCGTGTAGTGGCTTTTCTATTTTTATTTTTTTTACTAAGAACATTTGGGGCTTTTCATCTGCTGCTTTTTAATATCATGTTTGTAAGATAGCAAAAAGTTATTGCCTGAGATATGTGTAAATGCATAAAAGCTGAGAACAAAACAGATTCTGTTTTTGAGATTCAACGATAATGTGCAAATCTTCATAAAGGAGTGATGGAGTCAGGGTAATGCCCCCAGACATTTTGTACTTTGTATTGTTAATTGCACTCCTTTAGGTGGATGCTGTGACATTTTGCATGTATGTTTTTGGCAAAGAGCTGTTCAAGAACCACTGGAAATCTAAAAATACAAACAATGGGTCAAGCAGGATATAAACATTAAAAAATGCATATGATGAACCCGGTGAGCAGCTGCCCAGTACTGTAAATGATCTGCCTTTCTTGTTTCATTTACCCTTTAGTAAATTGTACTGCGACATAAATGTCATAAGGGGAATGGAAAGTTACTCAGTAACAACTTTTTTTATATCCTGATCTTATCAGCTCGTTGGAGTTGAAGACTTTGGCTAATAAGTAATGCAGCAATATATACACACAGCGCTGTATATTTTACATGCACATAAGAACTGTTATCTTACGCAGGAGGCTGCCGTGGCTCCTGCTTGCCATTAACAGGGTCGAATTTTAAAAGTATAGACAGAGAGGCAATTGTGTCCTTAAGCCCTGGCTCCGTGTGTGAATGCCTGTGCTTAGGTGGGGGAGTGTAACTGGCTTTACTGGTTTACAGGACAATGCAGGAAAATACATGATTTTGTCGTCATGAGCAGTGTAGGGAAATCAATTAAGACGTAACACTGAGCTCTCATGATCAGAGAATTCACACATAGCAACAGGGGCTGCTGAATGACTTAGCCAGATAAGCAAGAAACCATTTTTTGTTGTTGGTTTGGGGTTTTTTTAATGTCAATTTTCCAGCATGCTTAGCCCTGAAAACCAGCTAACTTTGCTTTTCTTTGCACCAGATCCGAGACGAGTGGGGTAACCAGATCTGGATCTGTCCTGGCTGTAACAAGCCAGATGATGGCAGTCCAATGATAGGTTGTGATGACTGCGATGATTGGTATCACTGGTAAGTTCCTCTCATCCATCCTGCTCTGCCAGTGCCTGGCAGATTGGGGCTATATTATTAAAAAACCTTTTTTTTTTTCCCCTAATAGTTCATGACGTTGGGAATATTTAAATAGCTCTACTGTGTCCAATTTAATAATCTGGAAGATATTTTTATCTCTGTTGCTCTGAAATTTGAAAAGGCAGATTTTAAGCTGTGAAGGAGAGTTACTTTTTAATTAATGGGCATTGGTGATAACGGTTGTTTTTGAAACTGCTGGGAAATATTGCTGATTCGGGTAATTTTGTGAGAACTACAGGATTATGAGCACAGTGTATACAGATAGACAGTTCAAATTATGAAGCATTGTATGAACAGTAATATAAATGTCAGCTCTTATAAAAAGGTTAGGGGAAATTAATCACTTTTTAGGCAATATTTTTTTAAAAGCTACATAAAATCATAAGGGTTTTTGCAGATGTGTTAAAGAAGCATTTGAAGTGATTTTAAATCTAGTCTATTACACCTGAAAGTGCAGTCATATTTTCTACTAAAATAGCACTTTTTATCTGAGTATCCTTTTGATATTTCTCTTTTGTTTCAAAGCAAGAGTTCTTAGGTCTCGATCATTATATTCATTAAAATAATGATAATTGCTATATTAATTCGAAGGCCAGATCCTGTTTCCCACTGGAAAGTTGCATTTTTTGGGGGTAAGAAAGAAAAGCAATGTTACTCCACTGAGATGATGTGATATTTTCCCGTCCTTCACAGGCCTTGCGTTGGGCTTACAGCTGCACCCCCAGAAGAGATGCAGTGGTTCTGCTCCAAGTGTGCCAACAAAAGGAAGGATAAAAAACACAAGAAGAGGAAGCACAGGGCACACTGAAGGCTTGGCAGGGGACTGAAGTCGTGCAGTCACTGCAGCACCTCCTGCCCCGACTCGGCTGCGGGAGGGATCCACCCTGCCCGCGTCCCCCCGCAGCTGCCAGGGCTGTGTCTCTGCAGTGAATCAGGGGCCAGGGGATGCCCTTGGTCAGGGGCTGTTGGGTTTCACAGACTGTCCGAGCCCAGAGCATTGGATTTTGGTACATTCTGATGCTGTTTCTTTGCCCTGCCAAAGGGGAATTTGCACAGAGAGCTGTGAAGACTTCGGTGGTTCCTGGACCGCTCCCGCTCCCGTGGCTCGGCAGCAACAAGGATGAATGTTGTAAATACAGATATCTGTCCTATTCCTTCTCGATTTGTTATTAATCCCTCTTGAACCTTTGCAGTAAGGTGCTGAGAGGAGGAGAAAATGTAAATTGCAGTAAGTTGTAAACTGAGACAACCTTCTGGAATGATTTCTGTAGTCTGGATACAGTTCAGCCTCAACTCTTGCTGAGCCAGATAATCATAATGTGGAAATAAAAAGTGGCTGGTAAATATTTTTGTGATGAGAATATATGAAGCTTTTTTCCTTGATTTTTAGTACTAACATAAAATAAACATGTTCAAGCTTTTGTGATATATCTTCTATTTTTAAGAAAAAAAAGTTTCTATTGTGTCAATTTTTTTCTTCCGTGTGAATTTCTTTCGGTGGACCTGTAATATATTTTATACTTTGATTTTTGCTTTGGTTGTTTTCTTTTTTTTTTTTATTTTAAAGTCTATGTCAACGTACCTTTTCATTGCTTGTACATTTCATCAGTGTGTAAAAACACTTCCCATTAAAAGATTTTCACACGTGTAAATACCTGATATTTATAAAGTAATTTTTTTTAATTATTTTTTAGGGCTTGAGGATTTTTGTTGTCATTTGCTCGAGAATATAAACCTAGCAGCTACTAAAAGCCCGTGTGACAAACGCCTGTCCTCATGGCTGTAAGGGATTGGTGAGCTCTGCCCCAGCTGTGTGTGCACGAGGAGGTGGCCAGCACCATAATTAGGCCTCGATTCAGATACTTAAACGTGTGGTAACTTCTAAAGAAGTGAGTAATCCTATTGCCTTCAAGGAGCCTGTTCCCACACTTGGTTATACATGTGCTTAAATGCCTTCTGAATTGGGAGCTTAGGCCAGGGGGGCTCTGCACTTCTGGTCGCAGTTACAGCGTGTTAATCTGTAGCTGGAATTGACTTTTCCCCCCCCTTTTTTTTTTTTTTTTTTTAAAAAGAAACAGGTGGCTAGTGAGTTTGCCAAAAGCATCGTATTTGGGTAGAGGAGATGCAGGTGTGTTCCTCTGCTTTGTGTATCCCCTTGGAAGGACTAGTAATCTGAAAACCAGTCACATTCCCCATTGAAAATGTGAGGGGAAGGTGCAGAGAAACTGAAATTAAAAGTCAGTGTTAGATATTGTAGTGCAATGAGTCTCAGAGCTAAATAAGAATAAATCTTGAAAACAATTTATGCCTTTTGTTTTTAATCAATTTTAGATTGCATTGGTTAATTTGGGGATATTTGTATTTTAAACCAATGCAGTGAGAGTGTCTGATGTTGGAAAAATGTGGCCCTTTAGCCTGTTGTTAAGATATTAAGAGTTATTTTTTAAATGCATCCAAATTGATATTAATGAGAATGAATTAGTCATGTTTTTAAAAGTACCAGTCTAGTTAGGGAAATGAGGCTTTGCTGATAGAACTGTTAAATTGCAAATCAGTGGAGATATGGATGAAATTGGTTTATTAAAAGTGCACTGTTACCTGCTTTGTTCAATGCCATCTCGTTTATATTCCGTCCCTGTTAATTACCAGTCAAGAAAGTTCTTGGATTTGATTTTTTATTCTATTTTATTTTGAATTGTTGGATGTTGCAATGCTGATTTTTGGGTTTTTCCACATGTAATGTGCAGACATACAAAATACGCCATCTTTGGTCATTTCTGGTTGCAATAATAAAGAAATTAGCTTTTGGTAAGTTGTTTATGCATTTCCTCCTCCTCTCCATGAATCAGAACTTCTCACATTTAATCGGCTGCATTACTCAGGATGCCATGGGAGGGCTGAACTTGCCCTGTTCAATGGCTGTTCAGCTTTCTCTGCATGAGAGAAAGCTGCATGCCTTGCTACTGCTGTTTCTTAACATGGCTTTTATGATTTTATAAATGACCCCTGTGGCAATAAAACCAAAGCATCATTTTCAGGAGGCTTGTGTGGCTGAGGGGATTAGTAACAGGAGAAGGGGCCCTTCACCTCCGGGTCATCAGTTTGAAGCCACGCTTGGTGCTGAGCCTGCCTCCCTTTCACTTATGCTGGTGTGGATCAGGAATCAGTGGCATAAATGAATAATCATTCCAGAAATGGTTGTCCCTGAGTAGCCATGTGGCTTGGACCTTCTTTACAGATCCTGGCCCCACCCAGCGCTGAGCAAGCCCAGCTCCTTCCCCAGACCTTTGTATTTGCTGCTGGTAACTTCACAGGTTGGGTTACTCCTCCTTAAAACTTTGTGTATGGAAAGTTTGGGAGCAGTTGGGGCTGCTCCCTAGAGTCACTGCTTGATTTCAGGGTTGGGATTTTTTGTTCATCTGAATCCTTTTATGATGTGTGTTTTGGACACCACTGTCCATGAGAAGGGGGCAGGTGGGTAGGCTGCAGGTTGATTTGCTCACTGGATGTCATGGGAGGGATCCAAGTCTCTGAATGGTTTTCCTGCCTTGAAATGCAGCTTCATCAAGAGGAGCATCAGTTTGGGGCACTGCCTCTGGGTGGTTGGAGCAGTTTAGAACTGGTGTAGAGTTTAAAAAGCAAAGAATTTAAGAGTTTTCAGTGTGGAGACAACTCACTCTCTGCTGCACTATAAGGAGCAGACAGGTACAATTTTCCCCCTTTATGGATGCACTGTGTGTTGTGGATTTAAGCAGCACAGTGAGAAAGGGCCGTAAATATTGAAGAAAAGAGCGTAAAAACTATTCCGTGAGAAAAGCTTGTTGAATCCTGCCGTTACTCTGGGGCCAGATTTTTATCTGGAGTCAGTTGGGAGTCAGTTGGAGCTGTGTCAGTTTACAGCAGCCCAGGAGCTGCCCACTCGCACGGCCGGTGCTGGGGCTGGGGAGCAGCTCCGTTTGGAGAGCTCTTCATCCTTTTTATCCTGGAAATCGTCCTCCAGGGCAGCCTGTGCCTGTGGGTTGCTGTGCTGAGTGCTGGCTGTGAAGCAGGCTAGTCATTAGGCAAAATTGCAGCTTGTTAATGAGTTTTGCACCCAGAAAGAAACATGAAGTTGATACAAGCACAAAGCTCAGAAATGGAAAAAAACTTGATTATTGATTTTTATTGGAGGACATAGATATAAAAGCAGAGTATCCATCCCTGAAGTAATGGGAATGCACTTTTCCCAAGGTAATCTTCCTTTGGGGCTGTATGTTGTGCTCAGAGCATCATTTCTCTGCTTGACAAGGTGTTTCTCTTCCAAAGGTGTCCACAGCTAAGTACAGTGAGGATCTTTATGCTCTGCAACTGATTTGTGATTCCAAATGTCCTGGAAGAGAAAGGGAATTTAAAAAAAAAACCCAAATCAGAGGGTATCAGAGCCTGCTGACTTTGTCTGGGCTTTACAGAGATAAAATATAGTGTATTACTTCACTGTATCACCTAAACCTTCTTTGTTCTCCTTTCAATAGGACGATTAAACAAAGACCTACTAACCAAATTAAAGTATAAAATGAACGCTGAGATATGGAAACCTTGCCAGGAAGAATGTTAATGAATGAAGTTCACTAAAGGCATGCTGGCTAAGTTTTCAATACAAATAGTTTTATGGCCAATCTCTTTAGATCATAGCAGTTTTCTTTAGAAGTTTTAAGTCTCAAAAGTAGATGAGTTTCCTTCACTGGGGAATGAATTAGATAATGCTCTGAATAAACTCCCTCTTCGCCGTCTTGTCAGTCATGCTGCTTAGGAAACTCGCCCTTTCTTCTGGGGACTTTTGGATCAGCTGTAACCTCAAAAGTAGAAAGCTGCTATTAATCCATGTGTGCTGTATGGCAGAGGAGGCTGTAAGGGGAGATTTACAGCCAGCAAACAGCAGTACCTGGCTCTTGTGAGCAGAAACCATTAATCATGAGCTGTGCCAACCGAGCCGAGGGTGCTCTCCCTCAAAGGTGCTGCTTCAGCCTCTTCCAGGTTTGCAGTGGGTGGAGTAGGAGGGTCAGACTTTTTATTTAACAGGGTCTGTAGAGGTAGGGAAAAAAAAAAAAAAAAAAAAAAAAAAAGGGGAGGGTGGATTCAGAGTAAGTGTAAGGAAAAGGGTTTTTATGATGACACTGCTGAAACAGTAAAGGTTACCCAGAGGAGTGGTAGATACCCCATCCCTGGGAACTTTCAGTGTCAAAGTTGGACAGGGCTTGGAGCAAGCTGGTCTAGTGGAAGGTGTCCCTGCACATGGCAGAGGGGTTAGAATGAGATGATCTTTAAAGTCTAAGCCATCCTAGGATTCTGTGATTCTAAGATGCTTGTGGAGTGGCCTTTTGCACCAGGACTTTAAGATACTCCTCACAGGGAGAGAGGAGAGCTGAGGGCTTCCAGACCATCTGTTCCCCCTTGGCAGTCACCCCTGAAATTTTCCCTCTAGTCCTTGTCTACTCCCGAGTCCTGGCCCCTTAACTCAGGTGTCTGGTGGTCCGTGCCAAAGCCAACAGCCCAGCAGCTGCTGATTGCCTTGAGCAAGTGGGGATTCCAGCATGGTGGCACCAAACATGCTCACAGCTGAGGTTTGGTGCAATATTGGTTGGAAATAGATGAGCTTTAAAGTCCCTTCCAACCCAAACCTTTCTATTATTCAGTGGTTGCTGCCTCAAGCTTTGATCAATAAGGCAAATTTTCTTCAGAAAACAGAATGTGATGCAAACCCGAGATAGATGGAAGATGCTCCATGCAATTTAAAAAACACAATGAGAAATGTGTGTTTCATCCCATATGAATACAACTCCCTGTAATGTTTTCAATGTGAATGCTTCCATAATGACTTCAAAAGAGCTTTAGAAAACCAAACAGAAAATAATTAGATTATTTTATTGCCTAAACGAAGGGATGACGAAGGAGACTTGGAACACATTAACAAAAAATTTAAGTTTCGTCACCTGTCATGAGCAGGAATTTGGTTTACAAATTCCAAGGTCTTGCCTGTCAATTCTTCCCTAAGCCAGAATGTCACTGTGCCTGTCATTTGCTAATGTGGGACTAATGACAAGTGTGATGGCGTGTCACCAGCCCTGGTGTCACCTAGGGTCTCCACTGCCACTGCTGCTTAACTGTGTGCAGGTGACCTTCATCCTTCCCTCAAGCTGATCCCTCCCCAGGTGTGGGACTGGGCACTGTTTGCAGTGGATTTTTTTTTAATTTGGCATCCAGATTTGGAAAGAAAAAATAGAATTTTTACTGCCTTTTATATAAATTAATTAGGAAATAGGGACAGGAGATAGCTTGCAATTGTTTATTTTTAATTGGTTTGTAATTTACAGCCCTTTTTAATAAATGCTGTAAGAATTGTCTTTTTAGGGATACACATCTGCTTGTGGGCTTTTTTTCTTGTCCATATGGTCACCATTGCATGGATTCAAAGGGAGAAACTTGGTCTTATTACCAAGAAAGCTGGGCACAGTTCTCGGTTCTGCTGTGGTGTGTTTGGGAGCAGGATCAGAGCGTGTCCCAGTTTCCATCCACAGGAGGAGGATAATATTTCCTGCTCTGTGAAGCCCAGACCTTCCCATGGGTTAAATAACAATAACTCCCTTCACAAGGGCTGGATAAAACTACAGAGCCACCAGGAGCTTCCCCAGTGACAGAACTTTTCTTGAACCCGCTTCTCAGCTGAAGATGTGTTTTCATTGAGGTTGGGAGCTGGAAACCATCTACAACCCTCCAGAACCAGTGAGATCCTTTGGCTTTTCAGGCTTTACTTGACCCTTTTCCAATAACTTTTCCAACATGAAACCAACTCTCTTTTCCTCCACTGATTCCGAGCTTTTCTGTGAAAGGAGCCGAGCTGAGTTCACATTAAGACCTTATTTTCCTACTAGCTCTTCTTTGCTTCCAGGGATATCTGCTGGAGTTTATCTGAGAAACAGCTTCTTGCTTAAAATTACTTGGGGGACGTCAGAAAACGCCTCTCATAATTCGTACAATAGCTGCCTTCTCTGGGCCTTTTGGGCTGTGAAATGTCAGCATTGGTGCTTGGAGCTGGCATGTATTAAGATGCTGCGGATGAAGTGATGCTGTTGTTCTCTATATTTTCTGCAAAGACAGATGCTCAGTCAAGCCCAAAATCCAGGCCTTTGCCTTGGTATCTAATAACCCAGCCCGACCATTGGCTCTCAGTGCCACTACTCTCTAAAAGATTGGATTTGCAGTGCCACAGCTCAGGAGGAACCACATCCCTCCAACCCTCACAGTCGTATCTGGCTAAATACTGCATTTTTTTTGCAGGATTGCTGACAAAAACAAACAAACAAACAAAACCTACCAAAACCAAACACAACAACAAGAGTTTCCCAAAGCAAAGATGTTCATCAGTTTCATGCTGAGGATTCCACCAAAGGAGTGTAGCTCTCTAATACATGAGATGATGTCTAGAGAATAAAACCATGACCTGTGCAGTGTCTTTAACTGAGCCAGTGAGAGAGTCACATGAAAATGCTTTATCTGGGAACAGCTTGCAATGAAGAAATGTCTTCCAAATTCACTGAATGTAAACTTCGTGTGCCACAAGCCCATTCTAACTGAGGTGATTTTTAAGTATACCTGGAGGTCTCACAGCAAACACGGCAAACGTTGCTGTGCACTCACTTAACCTTTATTAAGACTTCATTTACTTACGTTAATCAGACCACAAGGATCTATTTTGCAAAACGCTTGTGTCTCTTGGAATTGGGAAAAATATCTGCCTACCAATGTCTTTAGAAGCAGATCCTGCTCCATTTGATTCTCTGTGTCCATGGTTTCTCTCGTGTGCAAATTTTGGCTATAAAAACACTTCTGTGGGGGCCATAAGGATGGGCTGGTTTTGCCCTGTGCACCCAAGTCACAGTGATTCCAAATCAGATGTATTTAAGATGACTATTTAGCTATTTGGAAGATCATAGACTCAAAGGATCATAGAATGCTTTGGGTTGGAAAGGGCCTTAAAAATCATCTCATTCCAATGTCTCTGCCATGGGCAGGGACACCTTCCACTATCTCAGGTTGCTCCAAGCCCAGTCCAGCCTGACCTTGAACACTTCCAGGGGGCAGCCACAGCTTCTCTGGGCAACTTGTGCCGGGGCCTCAGCATTGCTCACAGACAAGGGTTTTCTTCCTAATAACTAAGTCTCTCCTCTCTTAGTTTAAAGCCATCTCCTATCACTGTCTGTGTGTACATTTGTCTCTAAGTACTCTACACAACATGAAATATTTTTATTCTTTCAAAGAGCTTAGATGGGAAAAGGATGAAGGGGAGAGCAGAGGGTGAAATGTTTTAAGATACTGAGAAAACAGAGTAGATATATTTGTCCAGCTTGATTCCACCTTCACCCCTCTTCACCTCCATTTCAGGCTTTGGTGTTCATTATTTACCAAGTGCAGGGCCAGTTCTTCCTGCCCAACATCTTTGTAAAACTTAATTCTTTAGAGTAAAAAGAGGAGCAGTTTGCAACTTCCTGCAAGCACCTTGCAGGGCAGATCTGCTGCTGCTAATGCCGGCAAGGCCCAAGGTGAGCTTTTGGCCAGTATCAAATCTTCCTCTCAAGCCAAGAAGTTCCCACTACTAGAGAGCAACACTATGGTCTACTTAAGTTTTGTAAGCCCTTAATGAGTCACTTGATCTGGCCGGATCAGTTTGCTTTACATGGAAAGGGCTCCTGTTTCTCCTGGTGGCTCCGGAGTGTAGGGCTGGAGAGCTCCAGTGACTGATCCTTCCTACACCCGCTTGCACAAGGACACGGCGCAGCCATGGACTCATCTCAGATTCCTGCAGGAGGTGGTGACAGAGCTCCACCTTAATGAGTTCATTGCCCTGCCAACATTCTTCCCACACCCAGGTGTCCGTGTTGGCAAAGCTGCGCCGCACCAGCTCGCTGGAAAGCATTCCCTGGGATTTTAACAGGGCACAGATCTTGGGATACCTGCCTGTCTCCTCATTTTCAGTTGGTCTTGGTTGGTGGTCTGGTGGTGTTTATGAGCAGAGCCAAGCGTGCTGCTTTGGTGTCAGGGAAAGAGGGTGGTGCAGAGACACAGGGGGGACCAGATTAATTTCCGGAGCTCCTACTAGGCCAAGTTTTATAGAAGTCACTGAGTGTGCAGGTGGGTGGAGGGAGGAGCCAGTGCCTTAGCCCGTGCCTGAGGCTCTGCTGAGTGTTAAACCCCGTGTATTTACCAAAGCCATGCTTAAATGTCTGTAGAGCTGCATCACATCTTTGTTTTTCTTCTGACTTCTGGATGGCATGCACTGGTCATGGAGTTAACACTTGCCAAATCACATTGCTCAGACCTCTGGTATGAATCCAGGCTTGGATGCACAAGTTGCAAAATAGTTTCAGAGTTGAGCATGCTCTTGGCATTGCCGTCCCCAAGGTACTCTGGTTTTCTGCAACAACATGGTAATTTAAGTGTTTACTTCCATTTTGGGTTATCCTTATCCCAATCAGAAGTGTCCTGCTACTTGCAATGGGTCCCTCACTTTTACTTGTCTGACACCACATTTCTCTTCTGCAAGACAAGTACCTCTTACCATTTTCTGGAGCTGAATCTTCCAGACTTTCTATCCTGAAAGAGCGTAGATTTAGATTGGATATTAGGATGTTATTCTTGACTGTGAGGTTGATGAGGCTCTAGAACATGCTGCCCAGAGTAGCAGTTGATGCCCCATCCCTAGAAGTGTCCAAGGCCAGGTTGGATGGGGCTAGGAGCAACCTGGTTTAGTGGAAGGTGTCCCTGCCCATGGTAGGAGGGCTGGAACAGGATGATTTTCAAAGTCTCTTCCAACTCAAACCATTTTATGCTTCTGTGACCTGAGATATCCAGTTAACTTCCCCATCCCAGTGCAGCACATCCCACTTTGCCATTCCCATAGGTGCATTTGGGCAAGGCAACTGGGTGTCCCCAGTGACTGCTGGGAGAGGGTAATAAAACCAGGTAACTACTCAGCGTTGGCATTTGTTTAATGGCTTAGGGACTCAAAAGCCGTGGCAGTTCCCATCAGATGTGCCTGGAGAAATCCTGGGGCTGGGCAAACATCACTCACTTTCCAGTGAACAAGGCCTGATTTGTTTTCTGCTGGCGTTATGAGCAGCGAAACCAAAGTGGGGCGGTGACGTGGTTTGTGCCAGGTCACAGAGCACAGCCAGGGTGGGAACAGGCACCTCTGAGCTCCCATAAATGCCAAGCACTGACTGGGGTCAGTGTCTGTGCTGGGGTCACCTGACGGTACAAGAAGGAAAACTTTCTTCTGCTTTCTAAGCCTGAGGTCCCCTCTAGCAGCCACTCCTTGCTTTAACAGTGGCGTTTGTTGCAGGATACACCTCTGAGCCTCTTTCATCCTCGGGTACCTGTCCAGGTACTTTTCCAGGCACCTTTATATGAACCTGTCACTGGGGGCATGAGTTTAGGTTGAGTTTTTATCCCAAAAATAGGGCTCAGCTGCCAAGATCTCCCTGTAATAGACATGCAAAAGTCTGGATCCCTCTGCATGGTCCTTCCAAACCGAAGGCAGAGGAGATGTCTGTGCATGGGCTCCCCCCGAGGCTGCCTGACGCACCTCTAACCACAGCTGGGATACAATGCAAGTAGAGCTCAGCAAAACCCTTGCAAAAACAGGGCAGGAAGTGGTGATCAGGGGTAAAATCAGGTTTATTTCTTCCTGAACAAAAAGATGCACCTCTGCAGAGACCCCAGTTGCTTTGTCACGAGTGTTTGCACAGACAGGACTGTGCAAATTTGAAGTGAGCAAACTGGAAGTGAGAGTCTCCCCAATGGGTGCAATAAACAGATATCAGCCAACAGATATCTGAGAAAGGCATTTCCATTTCTGCGGTCCTGGGTGAGGATAATGTGTTTCTAAATCCACACTTGCTTTTTCTTTAGGTTATTGTAACCCATCTCTGAGTTGAAGTGGTTTAACTCCTTTCCTGGGTAATTTTCCACACCTAGCACCTTTGGATTTCTTTTCTTATGTCTCACCTTAACTCTAAATTTATTCAGGTTTGTTTTTGTTCGTATGATAATCATAACATTCTTCTGATACATTTTTTTTGTCAGGCTTGATTTACTGAGATTTGCTTGCAACCTTCGTTCCAGTTTACCATTTTTTGTGCGTGGGGATATTTTAAATTAATATAATTATATTTAATAACATATGCAGGCACTAAAGCATCTTTTGATTTGAGTCCTAACTTTCGTTATTACCCCCCACACACATACACACCTTTTTAGATATTCTCTGTTTAACCTATGCCTAGAGATTAATTAAAGTGTCATTAAAATGCCTTTAGTACGTTTTGTGTCCTACATGCCTGGAAATATTTTTTTCCCACAGTCAGAATTGTTGTGCTTGTACCAGCAATAACTGGCATGTGGCTTGTTTTGTAGATCACCACAAGATATAACGAACGCTCCTAATTAGAAGAAAACACATTCATTTTTTGGATGCCTGTTCAAAGTTGTCTCAGGAAGATCCACTAGCTTTTCATTTACGTCTCTCCATGGCTCTAGGCTGGCTCTGATGCCAAGAGCTCACTCGGAAGCACAGAGTGAGTCCCACATTGCATGTGGGTTGTGGAATGCAAATTTAGGATCTTCCCCTTGAGTTATGGGGCAGAGTTTCTACTCCATCCATCAATTTCCAAGCTTTGAATGTTTAAATGTGTGTAGTCCAGCCTTGAGTGCAAAGTTTCCATCCTCTTTTCAGTATTTCTGCTTGCGGAGAACTGTAGATTTTTCTGGATTTAGGATGGATTTGGCATAGCCCTGGCTCTGCCAAATGGAGAGAAGTGTGTGAAGCAGGAGTAGAATTTAGCAGCTCTTGGTCTCTCCCTGGGCAACGAGCAGGGCTAGTCCAGGTACTTTTGGAAATAATTTGGGACACCACACAAATGCAGTTCAGTGCTTGCTTCTCCAGCCCTTTGCATCTCCTTGAAAGTTTAAAAAGCCCCAACAAACAAACACCCATGTGAGCAGGTGGGATAGAAAAACAAAACTCAAATTGCACAACCTCCTCATGGATCCTTCCCATTCTTAAGTGAAAAGCAGGGCACTGATCTCCTCATTCCCAGCTCCTAGGGAGCCAAAATGCCCAGCTGGGCATCAAAACTCTTGTGCAAAACCAGCACCAGCATGGGGGTGCCACAGCTGCTTTTTGGTTTCACCTCCAGCAGGGTGGAGACACCTCCACCAGAACTCCAGGAGCTGAGAATCACAGCATCCCAGAGGTTTTCATCCATGGAGTCAAGCTTGAAGCCTTCGTCCTCCCCTTCTTCAGCAGGATGCACCAGGAAGGCACCAACCCAAGGGTCATGGGTGCTTTTAGCACCAGCCCAGTACAGCCTCCTCTCCTAAAAGCCACGAGAAGGAGGAAACTAAAACATGAAACAAGAAGAAAACAAACAAAAGGGGAGCAAATTACTGGCTTCTCAGAGAAGATGGTGCTGAAGATACTGTAATTATAATCCTTCTCAACAGCTGAGAGGAGTTGGGGTGTTTCATGGCCTGGCTTCCAAACCTGGACGGGTTTTGCAGCTGTAGGCTTTGGGAAGCCTGGCTGAGCAACTCTCCCCCTGCTGGGGATCTGTCACTGGCCTTGGCAGGTTGGAGCAGCCATGGGGACACCCCTGGAACACCACTGGGGAACATCCTGGGCAGACCCCGTGGCTCCTCCAATGACTCAGGGCTCCCCCATCACCTCTCCATAACAATTCTGTGTTTTGTAAGAGGGCTGGCAGTGACCCACCTTGCAATTAGTAGGTGGTTTGGGGAGAAGTGCTAATAAGCACCCTGGGAAGGCAAACCTGGGAGGGAGGTGGGTGCTGCCTTGAGTCAGCATCCTCCTGGGGTGAGGGGAGAGGGATGCTTGGGATCTGCTCAGTGGGATTTTGCGACACAGCTTTGCTCACCCTCCATTTCCAAAGATTCTTGGGGCATCCCATCCTAAATGAGCTGGTAAAGAGCCTCTGAGAACAGGTCACCACTGATCTTAGGCTGGTGCCATCCAATGCCACCGTCTCCTTCTAAATTTTTGTATTCTCTCTGCCTTTCTGCTTCCATGAATACCTTATTACCGACATCTTTTTCATTCCCTGCTTTTCTGGTGGGTACCATTTTGCTGGGATGTTGCATAAGCCATAGCAGGCCACTGTCAGTTCAGAAAAAAGGGGTTGCCACCCCCAAAAAAATCCCAGGTTTTCACTCCTGTAGCCTTTAACCCCTCCATCCCCTCTCACAGGTTAGTGCCATGGGTTAGAATTTGTGCTACTGTAGCTCCAATCAGGACCTAGGGTATTATTTATCACATTTAGTACCTGCCATCAGTCATGAAAACTTAACAAAGACCCTATTTGGTTTATCTATAGGCAGCTAAACAAACGTATCTTGCTCTCCTGTTATCTTCTTGTTAACAAAACACTATCAGGATGTTCTAAACATCAGCATTTACTGTGCAAGAGCCCTTTATCTGGCATGATATATAGAGAGCCCATCAATTAGTGCAGGGGGCTTGGAAATACCTGCCACGCTTCGCTCAAAAGTCCCAGCACCATCCCAGGGCTGCATCACAAGTAAATATCCCTGTGCAATTCCTGCCCTCAAGCATCCCTGAATGAGATAGGAGAGCTCATTGTGAGCAGAAATCATGATAAATACATTTTTTCACCCCTTTTTATAATATCAAGGCACATGTGCTGGAGACTTTCCATGAAAGGAGTGATGCAACAGCAGTCAAGGCGCTGGGTGGTGCAAGGGTTGGGGAAAAGGGTCTGGCAGGTAGCAGGCTTTTATTCAGAATGACTGGATATGGTCTGGGAATTCAGTGAAAAGTATCATTAAACAGTGCATCCTCCTGACAGCAGGACCTTGTCTGCAGGATCAATCCCTCTGGGAACCCCCCACTGAAATATTGCACTAGTGGAAGAATTCCCACTATATGTATATATAATATATATTTAGTGGAACAATTCTCACTCTGGCTCCACATCAGCTCACAAAGGCCTTGAACACCAACCCCTGTTGCTGTAGGGCAGCTGCTTTTTTCAAACACCTGTGCTACATCAGCACCTCGGCAGAGGAGCCACCTCACGCCATAAAGCAGCCTCCATGTGTCAGCTGGACCAGCAGGGTTTCACCCCCCTCTGTGGCAGTTGTATCTCAGTGGGAAAGTGATTCTCCAGATAAATGGCAGATTGGGAGGTTTAACCCAACTCCTGTTTGCCTCAGATTACTTGAATGTCTTGCAAAACAGAAACGTTGTAAACAAGCACAGGGGCTGGTTTGGAAACCACTGTGGCTGCCTGCAAGTGATGGTTACTCACAGAAGGCGTTTTCCTTTAGATGCATCTCCAAGCACAGGACTCACTTCATGCACTTGCAGAGGTTGGGCTCTTGTGGACTTCCCAGTCATTTAAGAGTCTCCATGTATCCAGGAAAGTGAACTGAATGCTTTTAAAAAAAATAAAAATTATAATTTTTTTTAATTTCCAAATTGAAAATAAAGGGAGGAGCAGTGGAATAGCCAGGGCTGGGCTTTGAAGAGGCAACCTCGAGCATTTCAATGAAATAGGTGTTAGAACCAGTGAAGCCAGTGATGGGAGTCAGAGAGGGCAGATGGGATCAGGACTCCGGGGCAGGTCAGTGCAATTAGGAGTGTGTTTGCACCAAGCTGAGCAGGACTCTGTAGGAAGGAGGCCAGAGAGGTGCAGCAATATGGAGAGATAAGAGCCCAGAGCAGAGCTGGAGCTGTCTGGACAGGGAAGAGTAGGAGGCACCATAGAAATTTCCTGGGAGCTTATCACCGTGGGCCATCTTCTCCTCCTCTTTCACATCCGCAGCAGCCCCGGTGCCGCGGGACTGTCCGGCCCTGGCCCGTCCCGGAGCAGGGGGTGGGGCTGCGGAAACACAGGCTCCGGAGATCTGTGACATTGCTGAGGTTGACTCCAATGCTAAATCCATGAATCCACCAGGAGGCATTTGTGCCTCCATCCGTGCCGTTCCCGCTGGGAAAAAAAAGGGCTGCTGGCTAAAAGCAGTCCCAAAGCGTCGCATCGCGTTCGGTCTCCAGAGGAGAAGGATGGGGCTGAAATGAAATCCACCAGCGTGGCCACATATGGGCAAAGCCCCAGCGGTGGGGGGGGACACCTGAGGTTAGCAGGGAGCCTTTCCAGAGCACTTTAACTCTGTCCTTGTAGAGCAAGAGCTGGCGCCTGGGACCAGCTCTGCAAGACAGACCCCCTTCAACTTATGCCCAGAGCCAGGAAGCCCAGGTAAGGAGCCAGGTAGAAATTAAATTAAAAGAGGCGGTCATTGCTGATGGTTATTCGGTTTTGGGAGGTGCTTAGTTGTGCAGGGCAAAGCTCTGTGTGGGTTTTACATTCAAATATTCACCTCACACCGCTCTCATATCATTGCTGTCGGCTGTTTTTTCCTCCAGCTGCTATTAAAGTTGCTATTTCATAGGAGAACAAAAGACAAACAGGAATCATTGGTTCAAAACCTCACCATCTAAGCATGATCTTTCTAGACCAGGAACTCTAAGCCCTTGATCTGTGTGATATATAGTTTGGGAACAATAATATCTGCTGCAGTTATTATTACCTATATTACAAAGATCTCAAAAAAAAAAAAAAAAAAAAAAAGTGAGAGATATTGTACACATGCTGGCTAGTTTCCCTGTTAGGGGGAGGGAAAAAAAAGAATAAAAGTTTAATAAACGTGTGCTGTGTTGTGGATGACTTTGTGGCGACCTTTGTTGCAAATGGCCTATGCATGCGGAATAATGGTCTCCGTGCAGAGAGGGAAATGGCTTAGTGCTATCATCGTTGCCTCGGTAACCATCAGAGTCTCCATCTAGCAGAGAGAAATGAGTTATGAAAAGGCTTGAGTGAAGAAGGGATTAACACATGATCCCAGGGACAGCATGTCAATCAAAATCAGCGGAGAAATTACACTGCTCTATTTGAGAATGTCTCCGGAAACGCAGCCTCGGTGGGTGTATGTATGTGGATGTGTGCAGGCGTGATGGAGAGACCTATGGCTCTCAGCCTCCTATGGAACATACATATATTTATATAGATATCTGTATAAAACCTGTAATATGTCTGAGGTCACTGGTGTGCACGTGCACAAGCACCCCCTGCACACACATTCCCTGTACGCTGGTGTCCAAACACACGCATGAGGCACCTCTCTGTAGGGAAACACTTTTGTGATGCCCACCCTTGGAGCTGGGCTCCATGGTGCCCCAAACAGCCAAGTGAACGAAACCCATAAGAATTTTTTTTTTTTTTTTTTTTTTTTTTTTTTTTTTTTTTTTTTTTTTTTTTTAGGGATCCAAAAGGCATGTTTGATCCTGGAATTTTCTCATCCTCTCTCTTGTCCTTACCAGGCTTCATTGAAATGTCTGTCATGGGAACCCTTGTTCCTGTAGGACAGCCCAGGGGCTGAACCCCCTGAAAGCCTCTCTTGTACCTGCAAAAGGGGGAGCAGAAGGAAAGGAGTTCTCCTCATAACACATTCAAAATGCAAAATCCAGGGCAATATGGAGACTCCAGCTTTATCCTGAGAGTCCCAGTGGCTTCACCTGAATTTCTTCCACCAGCACCTCACTCCTGAGCTCTGCAACTTGTAGGTCAAGGGCATGGGAAGTAAACCCACGATTAACTCCCCCTTGGTTTTAGCTACTGCAAATTCTGTGGTGGCTCCAAGCTCTGACCCTGCTCAGCCGTGTGTGGCTGAGCACACATTTCCTATGGCGATTGTTTGCCTTGGTTCAGCTGACGAGCTTTACATTACCTGGGACCAGGGTGAGTTTTCTGCTAATGCTGAGAGCAAAATGTGATTGCTGGGAAGGGAGGACTTGTGTGGCCTCGGAGCTGAGGAGTGTGGCTGGAAAAGGCCTTGAGTATTTGTTCTGTTCATTGGCCACTTCAGTAATAGAAAAGTTTTTCTTCCAAGAAATTCTCTCTCTCTCTCTCTCTCTATATATATATATATATATATATATATTTTTTTTTTGAGATGATTATTGCAGGCAAACTGGAGTTTCTCTTTGGTTTCTTCACTGCTTGTTGTGCCCTCATGGTGGGCAGTGCAAGAGCACTCAGGGAAGGGATTTGTCCCCTGTAAGCATTGCTGAGCCCCCCCAGCTCTTGAGAGCCCCAGGTTTTCCCTGTGCTCATCACCCAGCACGTCCTGCTCACACCTGGCCCCTCATCCCTGGTCCTGCATCCCTGCACAGCTCATCCCACATCCCATAGCTCATCTCACACCCCACAGCTCATCCCACACCCCACAGCTACAGCCATGGTCACTTCACAGCTATCTATTTATATTCCATCCATGGATGGACTGCTCCCGCCTCATCCTGCGATTCCATCACCACAGGAAAATTCTTCTGGACATCCCTCTTTTTCCTAACACCCTAATGGTGTTGTCCTACCTGGGCATGGCCCTACCTGTCCGTAGGACCCTCCTGTCCAGGACCATAAACCTCACCCAGGCTCAGCCCTTCCCTCACTCATCCTTTGCACAGCAGCACCTCTCAGATGTACCTGTGGGTTTCCCCCCAGCACAAACTCACCTTTTGGTGAGTTGTGGTGGTTGACCCACCTCCCAACCACACACTTCAAAATCCCCCGTGTTTCCTACCCCCTGTGGCTGCACCCACTCATCGGGTGTGCACCCACCCACACCCTGCAGCTTCCCACAGAAAACACCCAGGATCCAGCCTGCACGAGCCCAAATGTGGATCCCATCAAAACTCATCCATCACCCAAATGCTCCCAGGTGCTCCCAGACACACACACACTCCCCTCTGACGGACAGGGACACCCCATTGCAGCCAGGACCACCAATAAACCCTCTACGCAGGGTTTCCACAGCTCTCCACCACGGTGAAACCCTTGACCCTGGCTTTTTTGGGGGGCTCTTCAAGCCGCCACCCTCTTCCTTCCCTCTCCTTGCTTTCACTCCTCTTGGGTTTATTTCCCCTCCTCTCCCACTCCTTCCCCCCTTCCCTTCCCTCCCCCCTGCCACGTCCCCAGCCTCCCACACAAGTTTAAAGCCATCAGCCCAGCCAACGGTTAACCAAATCGCCTTGACCTCTCTGCTATTTGATATTCGCCTCCTTGACACTCATTTAGGAGCGCGCAGCGGTAAAGCAGACATTGGACAAGTCCAGCCTGAAACCAAAGCCCTATGAAAGGAGGAGAGAGATCAGAAGAACCTGATAGCTAGGAACTTGTTCTCTCCAAAGGCTTTCTGGACATTTTAGCCTGGATCAGGGGTCCGTGGAGCGCCAGTTCGTCGCCAAGCAGGGTGTAAACGTTAAATGTTAGCTATTTGTTCCAGAGATTGGCATGAAGATCGAGCCTTTCTGCCTCCTCTCCCCACGACCCCCCTCCCGCAGTCTCTCCAGCCCGTCCAGAGTCTCACAGACACTCATTCATTAGCGGTTTAATAACCCTCCCGACGTGATAACATCCTTTACTCCCGGCTCTGCGAGCGGAGGTGACCCTGGGGGTGGGCTGCTCACCCGAGGTGCTCCGGGGGGCGGCGGGGACCGGCTACTCCCGACCCAGTTCTTGGGTGAGGAAAAGCATCTTCCCCACAACCTCCCACCCCCCTCCCCCCCCCCCCAAAAAAAAAAGGAAAAAAAAAAAAAAAGCTCAACTTTGGTTGACCGCGTCCCTAAAAGTCGGCGGGGCGCGTCCCCCCGGGGTCCCGACGCCTGGGGGGGACACGCACACGCTGCCACCCCCACCCCGGCACCCCGTGTCACCAGCCCGGCTCCGCCGCCCGAGCCCCCGGCGCCCTTCTCGGGTGATGCGGAGATGCTGGAGATGCTGGCGGTACCTCACCTGATCGAGCCCTGTGTTATTTTAAATGGCTCTAATTTCACCATTTATCTCATTTGGCCCGTAACTGAGGATTCAGGCATCTGAAACAACCTTTCGAAACTCTGATTAGTTCAGCTTCGTTCAGTGCCTTTTCCTCCCTCTCCTTTCTCCCCATTTTTTCCCCCCTTCTCACTCCCTTTCTGCGCGACTTTCATGCGCTGCAGATAAGATATAAAATGCTCTATCGGGATCCTGTAATATTAAAGATCAAAAGTGGCATCAATTGAAGACCAAACGCGCGGAAAACAAAGGGGAAGGCTGGGAGATGTTCATCAGCTAATTACAACTGCAAATATTATGCAAATTTATCTTGGCACAGAAATGGAGAAAGCGAGTTTAAGTGTGGAGATAATGCTGGAATATTGAATGTTCAGCTAAGGGTGGGACGCGGTCCAATAAATTCATCTGAGGGAGAACTGGTATTATATATATGTATATTCCTATCAAATCATCTACACTTCAGATGGGAGGTGGGGGAGAATATCGAAAATTGCGGTTATAATTGATACTTGAAATTCCTTGACAAATATTGCACATAATGTAGGGAGGAGGAGGAGTAAGGAAGCCGAGATTAGCGTTTGGATGGGATTTGTGAAACATCGCATGTAAAACGATGAATCTAGAGCGGGGAGAGGGCGGCATGGGGTCCCCTCACCCCAGACCCAAGGTGGGAACCTTTCCCTTTAGGCAAAAGGGGAAAACCAAGTTATTTTTCAGCCTCATTTTAGAAGCGGTTCTCACTTCCTGGAAAAAAGGACCGTGCCGGACCTGGTTAATGATTAAACACCGTCCCTGTGCCATGAGAGCCAGGAAGAGATGAGAAGGAGCAAGGGAAACTTAAACCAAGGCCCAGCAGAGCTGCCAGCACCTGTCCCCAGAAATTTTACCATCAGGAGTGGCTGCACATAAAGGGGGAAAAAAACCCTAAACCAAACCAAAACAATAACAAACCACCACCCAAAGCAAAAAACAGTCGAGGCGCAGCAAAGTGACCACGAAGAGGATTTTAGGCACCATTTTCTCAGAGGCGGGGATGCTCCAGCGCGGGTCGGGAGCATCCCCCAGCCCCTCGCAGGGTTTTGAGGAGGTTCCCCCAAACCCCGTTATCGGCTTTGATCCTTGCGGTGATTTTTTGTTGACATCAAGTTTCGGGCTGAGTTGTTGCTGTTGTGGGAATCCCTCTCTCCTCCCCCCATCCCTCGGAGTGGAGCAAAGGGGGTTTATTCGCCACAGAAAATGTTTGAAATGCAGCTTTTCCCTCCCTGCGCAGGTGAGGAGGCAGTGCCCGGCTGCTGCTCCCCTTCCAGGATTCGAACGAATACATTCAAATCCAGCAAAATATCAGCAGATCTTCCCCTCCTCAGGCACACGAATATCAATAATTTCAGGTGAATGTTTCTCCCCACCCCGCCCTCCATCCCCTATTTCATTTCTGCAGCCAGAAACACAGCGCAGCGTTCATTTGCATACAAAGCAAAACGCGGAGTTTCTCCAGTTTATGAGAAATGCCTTAAAAAAAAAAAAAAAAAAAAAAAAAAAGGAGGCAGAGACACAGGAAGAGAGAGGGGAGAGACTTCTCACAGAAATCTTATCGATTTTTAGCTATGCGTGAATTTATTTGGCAACGGGGCGGGGAGAAAAAAAAATAGAGGACATTATTGGCAGTCCTCCTTTAAAAAAAAAAAAAAAAGGGAAAAAAGAAAGATGCAAATTGTATTTTATCTTAACCCGGCTCCGTGCTTTATTCAATGTTTATGATGCATTATCTCCCCCTTAAATAAAAAATAAATCATGTTAAATTAGGATCTCGGAGCCACAGAGAGGAGAAGCTCCGGTCGATTTTCTTAATTTCAGTCTGAAAGTGACACACTAATTAAAGCGCCTCATCATCCTCCTCCAACTTCTTTTTATTATTATTATCAGATTTACCTTATATTTTCCCAATTAAAAAAAAAATCAGTTTCGCTGCCCCCAGGATGAAACTAAACTAAAATAAGGACCCACGAATTTTTTTCCCCCAACGTTGCCCATCGCTTTCCGCCATCAGATTCATTGTGATGTATTAGATGCAATAAATTATCCCATGTAACAAAACATTGGGAGCTGAAAGGGTGATAATCTGGAAAGCAGAGATAAGGATTCATTATTCCGAATCATTATGAATCCAACGTTGCCTCTGACTTCTTTCTTAATCAGCTCCTCTGATCCTGGATATGTGAGCAGCACAGATAAGGAAAGAGTCATTTATAATTCTGTACCTCGTCTAATATTTAAAAAAAAAAAAAAAAAAAAAGTCAGAGGCAAGAAAACGCTATAAAACACAAGCAAGAGGCGGGCTCCGAATGAAATATCACTTCGATGTTGTTAGAGCCGCAGTAAGATTTAATTAAAATTCTCCTCTTCCACGTGCTGTATATATTTTTATAAATATATTTTGCACCTTGGTTGTAAGGGGTAGGAATTTACAGTTGCGGCTATTTGTTGGGGTCTGGCTTTGACTTTATTCCCGAGTCCCTGTCTGGGTGAATGGAAGATGTGGACGGGGAAAAGAGGGCGGGGGCGGCGATTATTTTAATTTCCGAGAATCCCCCCCCAGCCCCTCTGTCCCTCCCCAGCGCTCCCACAAAGTCATTAGGTCGATCCTACCGATGTAGGCGGCCGCCTTTAATGGAAATCGTTTTAAAGCTAATATTCTCTGCGCACACAAAGCGCAGGATCAATGCCAAAAGCGCCTGATTTGGGGAGATCAAGACGGAGGGGGCTTTCTTCCCCTCCCTGGAATCGCAGATTGCAACAGTGATATTAAAAAAGAACCTCTCCGAGACTGTGTTTTCACAGCCGGCGAGGGGGGAATTATTGATTATTGGCAACTTTTCCCCGGGGCGGGGGCAGAGAGGGTGGGTTTTCTTTCCAGAACACGGGAGGCAGTTCAATTATAGCAAATAAAACATCCTCAGCCTCCTCCCTGCAGCCGGCAGAGCGGTTATCCCTAACAATAACCTATGGATTTTATTTAGGGAGGGTTCGACTGCAAATCTTGGTTCAGGCGGAGCCGAAATCGATTGTGTGTGTGTGTGTGTGTGTAGGTATTTATTTCGGTGTATACTCGTCTAAATGTGTGCCAGGGGGAGAGCAAGAGGTGGGATCAAGCACATGCAGTGGGAGAATCACAGGCTCTCCTGGCAAGCTGAAAAACACAAAGAAAAAAAAAATTCCATATATTTATATATGGAATATATATATATATGTATACACACATACAGACACCGTATAAATATTCCACATAGATATGTTCAATACAGACAGAAAAATACATGCGTGGGTGCTTTTTTTTTTTTTTTTTTTTTTTTTTTTTACCGGGTATTTTTTTTTTTAAATGACCGCCGGGTGTCTGGCTATTGCTTTGAATGTGTGTTCGGACCTCAACTGCAGGCATCGAGGCGGGTCTGTGATATTTATGATAAACCCCGGGTGCCATTTAAAGCCTCATTAGTTATGTTTAACCTTTGAATCACCGGCCATCGTGGCTGGAAATGAACTTCGCGGTGCGGGGCGGATGCGGGAGGGGGGATGAGTGTGGATGCGCCTGCGCCTGTGCCCAAATTCCCTCTCTCCCCTCCCGTCCCCCAGCAAGCCCCAGCCGGAGGAACACAGACAATAGTGCGGGGACTCCAGCTCCGCGGTCCTCCTAAGCGGTTTTTGCCAGGAGGATCCTTGATTTTTCGTTTCCCCACCTCGCCCACCCCCACCCAATTCCACGATCTGCTCAGACAGCCCGGATCCAGCTCCCTCTCTCCGCCTTTTTTTTTTTTTTTTTTTTTTTCCTTCTTTTCTTTTTTCTGAGCACTTTTGGAGGGGTCGGCATCATCTTCCAGGTTGATCTCGTCTCCCTCCCGCAGTACTGTTTTGGGGAGCAGAAGATTCTGCAGGGATTTTCCCAGCCCTGCGATGAGGAACACACACTCCCCCGAGTGATTTCAGCTATATTCTTCTTTTTTGTTTTCCTTATCCCGTACCCCGCAAGGATTCATCCCCGGCTCGTCCACACGGCTCAGTCCAAACCACACAAGCCTCGTGGCGTTAAAATCCTCTTTTTCGAAGCCTTTCTTTAGCTAAAGGCACATTTCTTGTCGATGCTGGATGGGCTTAACCCTCCTCCCCCCGCCGCTGGGGCTCCCGAGCTGTTTCCATCGGTGTTTGGCGCTGGGAAGGTTCCCTTCTTGACTCTAATGAGCTTTAACTTATTACCTTAATTGAATGTGTTTTCTAAAGATAGAATTGGGAGGCGATCGCGTTACCTTTCACCTCACAGAGAGTCACTCTAGAAGCAGCGATAGCCAACTCCCAACGTCAGCAGAAAAACCCCACAATATCCCTCCAGGACCAGGAGCGCATATATATATATATAAATATATATATATATATATAAAAATATAAATATAAAATAGATATAGATATAGATATAGAGATATAGAGATAGATAGATAGATAGATAGATAGATAGATAGATAGATAGATAGATATCGATATATAGATATAGATATAGATATAGATATAGATATAGATATAGATATAGATATAGACATGTATTTTCCCCTAGGTGAGCAGTTTTCGCCCCACTTTCTGAAGCGCCGGTTTGAGCCCTCGGGGTCCCGGCTGAGTTCCCTCTGCATCCCCCAGAACCCCCAGTGAGGCTCCCGCTGTGGGGCCTGGGATCTGCCGCACGCACCTGGTTTAGCCCTGGAAATAAAGCTTCATTCCAGGTTTTTCCCCCAGGAAGCATCTCCACACCAAGGGTGTGAAGCTTGAGGGGTGTTTTTCCCCCTCCCCATTTCTCCCCCTCGGACGTGGCTGCCCATCCCAGAGGAGAGTGGCCATTCCCGGATGGGTTTTCCCCCTCCCACCTTCGCCAGGCTTGTCCTCCATGTCTCGTCTGGTTTTGGTGGCAGGACACCCACACATCCACTCCGAAATGAGCACCCAGCCCCAGAGAATAAAAATATCACCACCAAAACCTGGGGAAGTTTTCTCGTGAGCAAATCTGCCCGTGGATGGAGGCTAAAGGGGGAGAAAACTGAGGCTGCAGCATTTGATTTGGGGGAGTGACACGAGTGGGGGCTTAAATGTGGAAAATCAGAGCCCCCCGAGCCCTTCCCCCGTCTGTTCCTCCATCTCCTCATCGCTGAAAGATCCGGGGCATCCTCCGGAGCCTGCGGCGTGGCCACAGCCCGACTCCCTGGCTTCTGCTGCCCCTACAGCACTTTAGGGCGGGTGTTCATCTTCCCTCCGCCTCCAGCCCTCGAAAACCCCCAGGTGTTCCCGGGGAAAGGAGACACAGGAGCGGGCAGGGGGCTGCAGATCCCCTGGCCCGTCCCTTTCGCTCCGCATGGGCCCCGTGCGAGTCTGAGGGGACAGAGGGGGGGATCCCCAGGGCTGGGGACACACAGAGGGGATCCCCAGGGCTGGGGACACACAGAGGGGATCCCCAGGGCTGGGGACACGCACACAGCACACCCAGGGCTGGGGACACGAGGGACCCCCCGGGCCGGGGCCGGACCCTACGATCGGTGTCTCCCTGTGGAGATGCTGCGCTCCTGCCCGCGGCCGGGAGCCTTCCCCGTCCCGAGGAGGAGTGAGAGACTGGGGGAACAATCCTCGTCCCACCCCGTTCACGGAGCTCCAGGGGATGCGTGACCATTATACATACATACATATTTTTTTTCTCCTGTCTGTATCGTGGAGTCTTACGTAGATACATATTCAGAATAATAATTAAAAAAAAAAAAAAAAAAAAAAAAAAAAAAAAAAAACCCAAAAAAACCAAAAAAAAGAAACCACAACGGAGAATAGGGTCATTAAAAATCCTCCCCCCCCCCCCGCCCCCCCGGGACGAGAAAGGGGTACGGAGGAGAAGAACCAGCCCCTTGTCTCTAATGTCACTTTTCCTCGAAAGCTTTTCGATGCAGCGGAGCGAGCCCCGGCGTTATTGGTGTGATCATACGCTTAATTACATTTTCCCCCTCTCTGTTCCCGGCGTTCCCGGCTGCCGGCGCTGACAGTCGCTCCCGGGACGGGTTACATCACGCTCACACCGCTGTACCTGGCGCGTCCCCCTGGCCCTGCCCCTGTCCCCCCCAGCTCCACCTCCCCGCCCCATCGATGGGTGTGTAAAGAAATGGCCCATCATATTCCTCTCACTCCTGCTCTGCCCTTTCCCAACCCGGAAGAGCTCTGATCTTCAGCCCAGCCCGGAGGAGGAGGAGGAGGGCAAGGGTGGGCGTTCGGAGGATGCGGCTCCCCCAGGTTTTCCCCCTCGGTGAGAGCTTGCGACATGCCAGCAGCGGCTCCGCTCCTCCCGCACTCCTGCTCTGAGCGCTCCAGCGGAACCGGGCAAAATCAAAAGCGTCTCCCCAGGTCAGTGGACACCGATTTGTTCTGTCCGTGTGTGCCCCCCACATCCCACCCTCTTATTTTTTCTCTCTCTCTCTTTTTTTTTTTTTTTTTTTTTTTTTTTTTTTTTTTTTTTTCCTCATTTTACTCCTTCTCCACGTGGAGGGCATTAGGATGAGGAGCTCGGCTCAAAGGATTTGAAACTCAGCCCCGACCCCCTTTTATAGCTTGGGGTGGATGGAAGGGAGAGTCGAGTTTTCTCGGTGACCTTGGGGAAAGCCCCCCCCGATCCGTAAGGGTGCGATTTTGGGGAAACTGGGGAGAAGAAGATGTTTGACCCGCGGGTTTTGGGGGCGAAGGAGTGAGGCTGGCGTGGCAGAGGCTGGGAGATGGGACACGGCATTGACATAGCAAGGGACGAGAAATACTAATCTCAAGACGGGAATGGATTTATATCTGAGGGATATGCGGGGCCTTTCCGTGCCTGGCTCCGTACCTACGTGCATATAAACATATATATATATGTATATTTGTGTATATTTATATTGTATATCCGGACCCCCTGTGTACAGAGATATTCATGCGGGCAGGCGTGTGCCGATGGCTGCGGTTCTGTGCTTTTCCCAAGAATAATTCCGATTCGATTTGATTCTGTTAGGCTGATATATGCTGTATAATATAAAATAATACCCTGTATATGTAGTACTCTATCTCTTCAGGTTAAAAATGCCTGTATATAATACATAACAAAAATACTGAGCTGCTAACAGAATCGGCGTAGGGCGATTTTCCGCGGGTATTTCTCATTTTTATACCTTAGAAACGCAAAGCAGAGCTACCCTGGAGGTGTGTGGTTGAGGTAGTCTGGGATGAGGAGGGAGATGGCTCCGCTCCGGGCCGGACCAGCGCCTTCCCCGCGGCTCCTGGTCCCGCTGGGGGATCCGCGGGCCGGGCCGGGCCGGGCTCCGGCAGGACTGCGGCCCGAAGGGCGAGAGAAGAGTTTCTCTCTCTCCCGGCATCCCTGCATTAAGTCTGTCTTCCCTTTCCCCGCCTTGTAGGAGAATTTTTCACCTTCCAAACCGTGTGGAGAATGTTTCGGGAGGGAGCAATGGAAATGGTTTGTGTAGTCAAAAAAATCCACATTATCTGACATCTAGCATTTTGAAAACAGAAAGGGGAGAAAATCTATCATCTATCTGTCTGTCTGTCTGTCCATCCATCCATCCATCCATCCATCCATCCATCCATCCATCCATCCATCCCGGCTCCTCTTACCTTCACGTGCCCGTACACAGGCAGCGGGCTCCGGGTGACGGATTTTAATGAAACCGGATAATTAATAACCACCGGCCCTGCTTGTTTTCTCCATTATTTATGGGCCGCAGGTGCGGAGCGGGGGAGCCGGGACCTGTCGGTGCCGCGGGCAGGGGCTGCTGCTCCGCCGAGGTGACACCGGTCCCACCTCCCCGGCTGCATTGGGATGAATCCCGGACAGACAGGGGGACAGAGAGGGTCCCGGCAACCTGAGAGGGCCCCGGGAAAGGAGAAACAGCTTCTCGGAGAGGAAGGAGGGGAGAGGGAAGATCTTCCCCCACCCTGCCGCGGCATTTTGCTCTCGGCTGGGGCGAAGCGCTTCCTTCTCCCGGGGATGTGAATTTTTTGGTTGGGTTGTTTTTTTTTTTTTTTTTTTTTTTTTTTTTTTTTTTTTTTTTTTTTTTTTTTTAGCAGAGCCGAGGGGAGTTTTCATTTCAAGGGGGTGGGGGGGTGGGAATAAGACGAGAAGGTTTTTTCCCGGCAGGGGCAGGTAGGGAGTGGGATGCGGAGGAAGGGGCGCACCCGGCCGGGGGCTGCTCTCGCCCCCCGGGATGCGGAGGGCATCGCCTTGTGCTCGGACGGGTGCGGGACAGCGTCTCGGGTGCCTGTACGTGCCCTCAGGGGAATCTGGGGTGCGGGATCCCTCTCTTTGGGGTGAAAAGAGATCGTGCGCGTTCTGACACCCTCGGTACTGTTTGAATTTTGAAGCCTCTGACTATAAATGCGAGCCGCACATTTACGGAGCGAGTTGTCACCGTGCTGGGTCCGTGGGTACCGGGGGTTTGTTTTTTGGGGTGCAAGGACAGATTTAAACTGACAACAGCTAGGAGCTTGGAGGAGTAAATGGCTCCGGTTTTTATCCGGGGAGGTCGGGATATGCCCCTGCGTCTCACCAAGGAGATGGTGTTAATTCTGCCGCCTCCTCTCACGCCAGCCGCCGGGCGATTTGTGTTTTATTTTCTTTATCTAAAGCGCCCGGGTCATTTCTGCTTTCGGGAAAAAAAAAAAAAAATCCTTAAACTCGTCGGCAGCTTCGCCTTCTCCGTGGGGTGCGAGGAAAACAGTTCTTGCAGGTTTTAAAGCCAGCAAGATGCTTCAATCCGCCTTCAAATCAATCTCTCTAAACGGTCCTGGGAGATAAAACAAAATCAAGAAACCCGGAACAAACCGGCTCCCTCCTTTTTTTTCCTTCTTAATTTTTTTCTCCTATTGAGTACTTCTTTAACCTCACCGTAATTTGGAGTGACTGCTCAGGCGATTTGCTGGCTTTTTCTTCTCTCTTTTTTTTTAATTTGTGGGGTCGAAGCCTTTGGAGCTGTGCCCAGCTCCCCGCGGCGAGAGCGGTCCCCGGTACGCGGGGACCAGGACCCGCTCCAGGGTCGGGAGCCTCTCCCGCCGCCTGGAGAAAAGGACGGAAAGGGGAGAATGGGGTAAAATGGGAGATGGAATAAAAGGGCCAAGGAGAACCCCTTGCCAAAATGCACTTCTGAGAAAAGAAAAGGTGGCGGGGAAGGGAGAATAGGGACTTACCGGGTTGAGCTGTCTGTGGAGGCAGGGGAGGAAGGAGGGAAGGGAGCTCGGTCCTGCCCGGGTCCTGCCCGGGTCCTGCCGCCCGCAGCAGGACGCGGCAGCGGCAGCAGGGGTGACACGAGTCCCCCTCCCCTTCTCCCCTTCTCCCGGCTCCTCTCCGCGCACTTTGGGGAATGTGTCGGGGGGAGAGGTCGCCCCTGGGACTTGCGGAGCCGGTTTTTGATCTTTCTCAGACCATTTTTTTTTTTTTTTTACTCCTGCAGTGTCCCGGGGCAGTTGCCCTTCTCTCAGCTTCAAAGAAGGGGGGGGGGGGGAGGGAAAGAAAAGTCCCAGTTTCTCTCCTCCCAATCTTAATTCTTCGAATGTCTTTTCTACGGCAGAGCAGGGTTTTCCCCCCTCTTTTCCCACCCCTCCATCAAATAGCATCACTTGCGCTGAAAAAAAAAAAAAAAAAAAAAAAAAAAAAGTGTGTGCGTCTGTGGTGGGTGGCAGTGCACGAAGGGAGAAAAAATTGGACCCCGTGTAATCAGCCGGTGATTTGTTCTCCCTTTGAATTTGCATGGCTCGGCATTTCTTTGTGTGCGTGTTTATGTTTCCTCCCGGTCTTCACGAAGGGCAGATAACTGAATTATTAGAAAAGAACGGAAAAAGGTACATACATAAAAAAAAAAAAAAAAAAAAAAAAAAAGAAAAACCACGCATGTAGCTGGTTTCGAAGCTGAAGGGAAGACTCATGTGGGATGGGAAAGGGGAGAGGCAGAAATGCCAGTCTCTCTTTCTCTTTGACTATTATTATTATTATTATTATTATTTTTCCAGCTTCTAGCTGGACGGATGCTGATTACCTTTTAAATGATAAAAGGGAAAAGGGGAAGTGGTCTTGGGGAGGTGGATCGTAATTCCTGCCTAATTCACGAAGGAAGAAAAAAAAAAAAAAAGAAAAAAAAAAGAAAAAAAAAAAAAGAAAAAAAAAAAAGAAAAAAAGAGGCAAACAAAATATTCCCTCTTCTCTGCTCCTTTGTTTAACCCGAGATTATCTCAGCAGCCTGAGCAGGGCCCGGTACCCTCCTGGCAGGCTTCGTGTCCAGGGAGGGGCTGCCCCAGCCGAGGAGGTGGCGATGGGCTCACAACCCCGGGTCTCTCTCCCTCGGCAAGAGAGCAAGTTACTGTACCCAGGAAAAAAAAAAAAATTAAAAAAATTAATAATAATCTTCTGAGCTCTGCCCTGGGCCGTGTCCTCTCCATAACCCCCCGATTCCCCGCTCCCGGCTGTTTGTACAGCTTTACCTGTACTATTCTGGTACCCTGCAAAGAAAAAAAGGGGAAAAAAAGAAGAAGAAGAAGAAAAAAAAAAAAAAAAAGCCCAGCCCGACAAACGTAACTTAATCCCCTTTCAGTCAATTGTCGTTTAAAAAGGGGCTAAAGGAGAGGGGGGAGCAGGGGGAGGCTGCCTGTCCCCGCCCCGAGGTGCCAGTCGCGGCGGTGGGCACCAGCGAGGACGGAGGAGCGGCCGGCCCCGGGTCCCGGCCCCAGAACCACCTTGTCAGTACCTGCTTTAACAGGAACACCCGAGGGAGATTAAAAACAAAACAAAACAACAACAACAAAAAACCCCACCAAAACAAACAAAAAAAAAAGGAGGTGTCAGTTTTGGTGCTCTTTAGTCATTTTTAGAGGAGCGGTAGGCTGGGGGCCGCCCCATCCCATCAAGTTTAGGGGTTTGTTGTTGATTTTATCGATAGTTTTTTTTTTTTTTCTTCTTAAATTCCCTCTTTTTGGGTCTCTAAGTGACAATAAAGTATCCAAAGCGTTTCCTCGTGACCTTTTAGGGGCAGAGTTATCCCCATTCCCTCCATCCCATCCCTAGCTAGGAGGGACGCTGGAGCCCCGCTCCCCGCAGCCCCCTCTCCCCCGGCAGAATTAACCCCCGAGCCCCCGAGCCTTATCAGGCGGCTGGTGGTGAGCTTGGGGCTAATTGCTGCAACAATGGGCTCCTATTAACGTCGAGCTGTCACAAGAAACCCTGCTGGGGGCTGCCGGGCGGGGGGCGAGGTGATGGATCTGCAGCCACAGCCTGGGAAAAGGACGGTCAAGGCCAGCGCTCCTCTCAAAACCCCCGGGGATCACAGGCTAATCCGAGGAGACGGGGAAAATGATGGGTTTGCTCTTTTTACTTTTTTTATTTTTTAAATTTTTTTTTTTTTTTTTGGTAGGGATGGTGTGTGTTTGTTTTTAACTTCCCCACCACGACTTCCTCCCGGCTGGGAGTGGGTAGGAAGATCGAGTCTATTGAGGACGGGCTGGAAATAAAAGGACAGCCAAAGCAAACTAGATTTGAAAGCCGTTTTCCTCCTTCCGCAGCCGAGGCTGTGGCTGCGGGAGACAGGCGGGGAACTGAGTCCCGCCGTGTCACCCCTGTCGGGGCAGGACGGAGTCCTCAGGGCCGTTCCCATTTTTTCCCCCTCCCTGCCATTGATGGGACTTAGTATAGCTGTTGATCTATTATTTTATTTTACTTATTTTTATTATTTTATTTTACCTTATTCATTTTATTTTGCATTAATAATTCGCTGCTCTCCAAACAGCTGAAGGAAAGCAGTTTTCCTCACTACCTTCGGGACAGGGCTAAAGGCACGTTTTAAAACGGTTTGGCAATTTCGTGACCTTTGGATGGAAATTCCCCTCCTGTGATCCCACGGCTGTAGGTCTCAGGGCTGTAAGCGCCGGAGGGAGCGGGGGTGTGAATCTCAGCTCACCTGCCCAAAGATCGCAGCTCGCATTAAGGCCTCTTCCCTCCAATATTAAAAGACATAAAGTGACTTTTCCCAAGTGTCGGAAACCCCTCTGGCCCGCAGGATGTGCTTGGGGTGTGAGGAAATTCGCGGAGCGGGGATGAAGAGGCAAATCCAGGAGAGACACGGGACTCACGTTCATAAAACCCTTAAAGTTGGGGAGGGGGATGGCGGGAAGAGGAAAGTTGGTGCTCCTGAACGTTGCTCCTGCTCACCGTCCTCCTCCTCCTCCCGAAGGAATCCCCCGCTCCCGGAGGAGGAGGAGGGGTGGGCAGGAGACCACCCCGGTGCTGGGGCGCCCCGGCCCCGCACCCCGGGGGCGGCCCTGGGGCCTCCCGGCGCCGAGGGAGCCCGAGGGGCATCCCGGAATGTGCATCAGGACGGACCGCGCCGCTCTCTCCTCCGTTTCCCCCAGTTCTCGGAGTATGGAAAGGAAGAGACACCCCGCAAAATTAAAAAACCCCAAAACCCTGAGGGCAAAGCGACTCCTCTGAGGGGAGAGGAAACACGAGCTTTCGCGGAGCTCGGGGAGGGCCATGAGCATCCCCCTCCTGTCTCCCCCTTCCCGTAATGGGCTGCAGGGAGCGGTTCGCGCTGCCCCCGGGCTCGGCCTCGGCCGGGTTGGACAGCTCGGGGGAGCACCGAGCCCTGTCCCCCGGATACTTCTGGGTGGGGGCGACCTGCCACCCCTTTCCCGGCTCGTCCACCCTCCCCGGCGCTCCCCACCCGGGACGTTTCCCCCGGGTGGGCCGCATCGACCCTAATGCGTGGCTGTTTCACCTCTCTTATACCTGTCATGGTCGGCTTCTTTTTGAAATGTATATATATATTCTCTATATATTCATATGTATGTGCATACCCACGGCGCACCTTTCACGCGTGAAACCTCTGTCCCCACGCCCAACGGCGGTGGGCTGCACCGAGGGCTGAAACCCGGGCTTAAAACGGGCGCCCCCGAGGATTCGAACCATCCATCCATCCATCCATCCATCCATCCATCCATCCATCCATCCATCCATCCATCCATCCATCCCTCCCTCCTTCCGCCGGCCGTCGAGGAGCGGAGCCGGCTCCCGGCTGCAGGTTGAGCCCGGCCCGGCCCCGCTGACCGGGGGCGGCCCCGGAGCTGCGGAGCCTCGGGTTTTAACGAGACCCTCCGGTATAAAACTCCGGAGAGCCGCCTCGCCCCGCACCGGGGCTGACGCGCTCTGGGAGGCGTGCGGAGACAGCGTGCAGAGCACCCAGTGAGTGACTGTTCTAGAGCTTTAAATTTTTTAAAATATTATCTTTCTTTCTTTCTTTCTTTCTTTCTTTCTTTCTTTCTTTCTTTCTTTCTTTCTTTCTTTCTTTCTTTCTTTCTTTCTTTCTTTCTTTCTTCTTTCTTTCTTTCTTTCTTTCTTTCTTTCTTTCTTTCTTTCTTTCTTTCTTTCTTTCTTTCTTTCTTTCTTTCTTTCTTTCTTTCTTTCTTTCTTTCTTTCTTTCTTTCTTTCTTTCTTTCTTTCTTTCTTTCTTTCTTTTTTCTTTCTTTCATTCATTCTTTCTTTATTTTTCTTTATATATTTTTTCTTTCTTTCTTTCTTTCTTTTTCTCCCCGTCTTTCCTTTCTCTCCGCGCCTTTTGTCTCTCTCTCTCTTCTCACCTGCTCTCCCTCGTTGTCCCCTTTTCCCCTGCGCTGTCCCCGTCCCCCCTATCCCCCCTGTCCCCCTGTCCCCGTGTCCCTGTCCCGTTCCCGCCGGGATGACCCCGGGGTGCCGCTAGGGGATGCCCTGGCTCAAGGCAGCGCCCGGCGCGGCCGCCGGGCCGCGGGTCCGCAGCCAATCAGCGCCGCCCTGGGCCGGCGCCCCAGTTCCTGCTGGCCGCCCATTGGCCGAGCCCGCGGGGGGCGGGGCCGGGCGCGGCGCCCGGGGTCCGGTCGGTGCGGTCCCGCGGCCGTCGCGGCCCTTGCTGCCCGCCGCGGGTCCGCAGTGGGGCGGGAAGGGGGAAAAAACACCCCCGAACCCCCCAAATCCGGCCTGCAAAGTTGGCCGTTGCTGTGCGCTTGTGTCCTTAAAAATGACATTAATGAAATCCTTTCTGAGCCACGCCGTTGGAGGAGGCGGCTTTATTCCAGGGGGGACCCCCCCGGTCCTGCACCTGCCGGCACATCCCCGCTCCCGGGGGGCTCCGAGCCCGCTGTCATCCCCCGGCCTTGTCCGCAGAAGTCAACTCGTCCCTTCCATGCACCATCTCTCCGGGCTAGCCACTCGCAGAGTTTCTGGGACAGCGGGAAAACTTAATTTCCCCCTTAAAAAAAAAAAAAAAAAAAAAAAAAAAAAAAAAAAGAGTAGGGAAAAAAATTCAAAATAAATAAAAGAAGGAAAGGGAGAGGTGGGGGTGGGAGGGGATGAGGAGAAGTTTGTTGCCGGGGGGTTCCCGCGGGGGCAGCGCGGGGGCGGCCGGAGCGCCCGGCCGGTCCCCTCGGCAGGCTCCGCCTCCCCCGGGCTCATGACACTGGAACCTCCTTAAGTTGCGTCTCGCCACAGCTGTCTGTAAGCACTGAGCCGGCTGGCGCCATCCTGCTCCTTTCTGAAAGAATGCCTTCCCTGTAAAAAAAAAAAAAAAAAAAGAAAAAAAAAAAAAGGAAAGAAAAAAAGGGAGAGAGAGGGAGGAAAAAAAAAAGTAAGGAAAAAAAATAGTGCGAGAGAGCACAATCTGATCTGATCAAGCACTTTCAGCTTCATCCCTCCTGGGTCACATACTGCTTCTCCACCAAGGTTTGTGCGGAATTTCTTTAGCAACTTGTCGCTTTTTAAATTTTTCTTTTTCCACCCTCTTCCCACCCTCCTTTTCTCCTCGCTCCTTCCTTTCACCCCCACTCCCTTCTCCCATCGCTTTACCCCCTCCTCTATTTCTCCCCTCTCCCTCTCTTCTCTTTTCCCCCTGTTCCCCCCTTTCTCGGTTGCATAATAATTAATGAGCAATCAAAGTGACTCTGGGCTGTGCAGCAGCGAATGGCACAAGTTCTCACCGGCTTAAGCCACTGGAGCTTCTCAGGTGCAAATGGTGCAAATAAAAAAATAAGCAAACAACCTCGACGACCAAAAAAAAAAAAAAAAAAAAAGAAAAACCAAAAAACCCAAACCCAAGGAAAAGTAAGGGCTGGGCGGCAGGAGCGCGGTGGGAGCTGCTGAGCTCCGCTCTGAGGCAGAGAGAGCGAAAGAGAAAGAGGCGCAGGGAGAGGTGGGTCCAGGGCAGAGCAGGCGCTTCCCAGGGATGGCTGCCGAGGGATGGGATGGGTTTTCTCCTGACTAAAAAGTCAGGTGCTAAAGTTCAGAACTTCTCAAGTACGATTCTCTCTCTGCCTCTCCCTCTCTCTCTCTCTCTCTCTCTGCTCCTTCCCTTTCCTCTTTCTCGTTACAGGTGATCAAAGAAGACAAACATCTGCAACAGAGCGGAAGAAACGAGGGGATCTCGCTTCGCAGAGAAATTTTTCCCCCGAGATTTTTTTCTTGTTTTGTTTTCCCTTTTTTTTCTCCCTTTTTATTTTACCAGTTTTCCTTTTTTTTTTTTTTTTTTTTTTTTTTTTTTTTTTTTTTTTTTTTTTCTGGAGTCGATCGTTTATCACCACAACCCCTACTCCCCTCCACTTTTAAACCAAACCTACACCAGAAACATCCCCCAACTCACCGAGCACTTTTCCCCGCCCTGTGCATAACTCCGGCAGCAGCGTCTCCGGCTCCGATCTCAAGCCCTCCGCGCCTTGCTGAGGAGGAGGAGGAAGAGGAGGAAGAGCAGCGAGCGCGGAAGATGGAGGTCTCCACGGACCAGCCGCGGTGGGTGAGCCACCACCACCCGGCCGTGCTCAATGGGCAGCACCCGGACTCGCATCACCCCTCGCTTGGCCATACCTACATGGACCCCACGCAGTATCCTCTCGCCGAGGAAGTGGATGTACTTTTTAATATCGACGGGCAAGTCAACTCCGTCCCGCCGTATTACGGCAACTCCGTGAGAGCCACGGTGCAGAGATACCCCACGGCCCACCACGGTGAGTGTCCGCGCCGAGCCCCGCGCCCCGCGGGCCGCTCCCGCTCCTGCCCCGGGGCCGGCGGCTCCCGGTGCTGCCCCGAACCCCCCGCTGCTGCCCGGCAGACCCTCTCCTGCCCTGCCGGCGGGGAAACTACGTCACGGGTGGATTTTGGGGTTGGCTTATTGGAAATAAATAAAAATTCAGGCTTCCTTCCTTTCTTTCACTTTCTTTTTTTTTTTTTCCTTTTTAAAAATTCTTTTATTCTTTCTTTTATCTTTCTTTCTTTCTTTCTTTCTTTCTTTCTTTCTTTCTTTCTTTCTTTCTTTCTTTCTTTCTTTCTTTCTTTCTCTTTCTCTCTTTTCCCCTGTCCTTTCTCTCTTCCTCTCTCTCTTTTTCTCTTTCTTCTCTCTTTCTCTCTTCTTCTCTCTTTCTTTCTTTTTTTTCCTTCCTCTTTCTCTCTTTCCTTCTTTCTTCCCTCCCTTTCTTCCTCTCTTCCTCTCTTTCTTTCATCCCTATCTTTTATCTCACATCCCTCTTCCCCCTCTCTCTTTCCCTCTCCCTTTTGCTCGCCTTCCTTCTATTTCTTTCTTTTTCATCTTCCTCTAGATTTCTTCCTCTTGCCCCCTTCTCTTTCGCTTTGGTTTCTCCCCCCTCTCTTTAATTAGGTTAACAGTTAGTGTTTTCATACTGTGTTTAGTTTTTGCACGATTAAGCTGCTCTGGGGAAGCGAAGCAAGCTGGAGAGCAGGGGTGTGAAAATGACCCCGCTGTCCTCGCGCTTGGGCTATTTAATTCGCACTTGGTGAGCTTGTTAGGCTTGGGACGAAAGTTTTGCATGCATACCCAGGACAGCACCATGCCGTGGGTTTAAAATAAGAAAGAAACTAAAAAAAAAAAATATAGCCCGTGGTGCAATTAGGTATCAGACCTGGTGTGTTGTTCCTGAGGGTCCTGCAGGAAGGTAATGATCCACGATGTGAATCTTGTTCCTGGGTCACAGCTTTTAGAAAGGAGGTGAAATACCTGGGGCTGGTGGGGCCCAGGTCCACGGAGGGATGAGAACTTTGGTGCCATCTTTTATGAAGAAGTGGAGAGATTCAGTGTTTAATAGCTGGAGTTTACCATGATGGTTTAAAAAATAAGGAAAAAATTACAAATTTTAAAAAGAGGCAAAAAAGCAGAGAGTGGTTTGTAAAGCCGGACAGTGATCTCTGTTATAGCTAAATCTAAATCCCCGAGGTTTGCAGTGTAAATAACCCCAAAATCATGGAGAAAGTGGGATAAGCGGAGTGGAGATGGAGCCGAGCGGGTTCAGGGGGCTGCTCCCAGCCCTCAGCAACTTGTTGAGTGTGAGCCTGCATTAGGCTCCGCTCAGTAGCTGCATTGTTCTGCTATTAGTCCCTTTAAAACAATTATTTTTAAGGATCAGCAGCCTTTATCCTTTCTTTCTTTCCTTCCCTTTTCATTTTTTTTCCCAATATATCAGCAGAAAGTGGAAATGCGGTCTCTCTGATCTACCCTGAATATATTTACTATGTTACTTCCTGGAGAAGATAATGAATCTTGACCCTTTCTATTCGGATAACCCACCTTCCCTTCCTTTCGAGCAGTGACTTTCAGTATTGTTCACGAGTGCCTGGTATGGTGAAAACCAGTTTGGAGCTTTTCTAGACACACACGAGCTCCCATGCAAACATATGTGTCCATCCTGTAACTCTCTCCGTGTTTGCATTTCTCCTTCTGTATATTTAGCCATGTCTATGGAATATCACAAAGCCTACAGAGGTTAAGGATCTCTTGGTGTCAGAGACTTTCCAGGGCTTTATTATCAGGCACAAAACTTGCTCCCTTCCAGTTGAATAACTGTCTTTTCCATCTTACAGCCATTTGCCCAAGTTGCAGTGGATTGTCTAGATTTGATTCTTCGGATATGTTTGTCTATTTGTTTAGCAAGGGCTGAAATAATTTAAAATATTAGGTACAAGCGCTTAGGAACATTTATAACCAAAGGGAAAAAAAGTATTTGACTGCGAAAATCCAGTGGAATTTTTTTTCCCCACAAAGTCCCAGTCTGTGTATTAAAAAACAAGTGAGGTGTCCCTTGTCACAAAAGGGTAGGGAGAGTTCTTTTGAGGCAGTTGGTACCCTCTGCGTGTGCCATGCCATCACGAAAAAGCCATCTAACATTTCTGTGCAGTCTCATGGAAGAAGAAAGGACAAACTGAGTGGTTTGCAAAGTTTGTCAGCCCCGTTTGCAAAGGTTATTGTCATGTCTGTGGGCATTTTCTGTTCTTCTTCGTTTGACTAGAGAATTCCCAAGGTTTATAGCTCACGGCTCTGTTCAGGAAATAATTTTCCAGCTAAGAAAAAAAAAATATTTCTGCAGTCGGGACTAGGCAATTTCACGCAGGATCTTTGCTTCCAAGTCTTCGTGGGATTGCCTGGAAAACGGAGAGAGTGAAGCAGAGCTCTCCAAATCCCGTGTCACAGGGCTGGCACCCTGCTTGAAGGGTCCCGACCCCAAAACCCGTTCCTCAACAGGAGCGGAGCTGCCATCCCGTGCTCTTGTAGCTTTTAAAATTTAATTTTAAAGAGGAACGGGGTTTCTCATTAGATGTGATTTGCCTTACTCTGTCCGCATGCTGAGCCCTTTTTGGGAAGGACAAGGGGTGGTGGTGGTGGGAAGCAGGTCCCGGGACCCCCACGGGGGGCTTTTCCAGGGTGGCAGAGGGATGTGACCGACATGTCTCCGTGTTTTCTCCGCGCAGGGAGCCAGGTGTGCCGCCCCCCGCTGCTGCACGGCTCGCTGCCCTGGCTGGACGGGAGCAAGGCGCTGAGCAGCCACCACAGCGCTTCGCCCTGGAACCTCAGCCCCTTCTCCAAGACCTCCATCCATCACAGCTCACCGGGACCCTTTCCGTTCTACCCACCCGCCTCCTCTTCCACTTTATCCGCCGGCCACTCCAGCCCGCACCTTTTCACCTTCCCGCCGACCCCTCCTAAAGATGTGTCCCCGGATCCGTCCATCTCCACCCCCGGCTCCACCGGCTCCACCCGGCAGGACGAGAAGGAATGCATCAAATACCAGGTGTCCCTGGCCGATACCATGAAGCTGGAGTCCTCTCACTCTCGGAGCAGCATGGCCTCTTTAGGAGGAGCCACGTCCTCCGCTCATCACCCCATCACTACCTACCCACCGTATGTCCCAGAATATGGCTCTGGACTTTTTCCCCCCAGTAGCCTCTTAGGAGGATCGCCAACCGGCTTTGGGTGTAAATCGCGACCAAAAGCACGGTCAAGCACAGGTAGGGCTTTTGGCTTCTTCATCCCCGTTGCTCGGGAGAGGAAGCTGAGCGGGGGAAAAGCGGGGGGCTGAGGGGTGGGGCTGACCCCTCGCTCCCCGGCACAGACATGTGCTCAGGCATCCGTGTGATGAGCAGCAGGGGCTGAAGCCCTCGTGGGGGACACACGCGACACTTCACCTTCCCCACACGTTGGTCTGCTACGTTTATAACCAAATTCCCCCTTGTCCAACCCTGGCTGGGGATAGAGCCAGGCCCACGAACCCAAACCACCCACCCGGTGCCGCGGGACTCCGGTCCCGGGGGCGACCCGGCCCCTCCAGCGCCCACGGTGCGCTCAGCTGCGGCGCCTGGGGAGGAAGCGAAACCCAGGGAACCGCAGCATTAGTGATCTCTCTGTATTTTAATAATGGTGCTAAATCCCGGCCAACTTCCCCCGCCCGCCCTCCGCCTCGCTCTTCCCAGGGCCTCTTCCCATGCGGCGCCCGGGGATGCGGGGAGGGTTTTCCCCGGGGCGATGAGGAGAGTTCGCCCACGCAGCCCCCAGCCCCAGCCAGCTCCGTGCCGGAGGCTTGGGATCACCCACAATGAAAGTCCCCAAAAGTGTCCCCCTGGCCTTTCCCGGGGGGAGCTGGAGAGCCCCAGTTCCGTGCGCACCCCGCGGAATGGGGTGCGAGGGGCTGCGCGGCTCCCGACGGGCTGAACACATCGGGCTTGGACATTTGTGTGCATGGAGGGGTGGCAGTGAGACGAGGGGAATGGGTTTGTGTGCAGAGGAAAGGGCGATTAGTCAAACTCTTTCCCCCCCTTTTATTTTATTTTTTTTCCCTCTATTTTTTTTTTTCCGAGGAGGCTGCTGCGGGGTTGCCTGGCATGAATGAGATCAGTTTTCAGGGTTTTTCCAGGGTGACATTTACTCTGTCTGTCTGAGCAGGGACTGTCTCTATTTAGCTGATATGTTTGAGCTAATCCAATTATTTTCAGACTGCTGCACGCGACAGTTGCATTGTTTATCCAGCGCCAGGAACTTTAATAGAGTCCGGATGCGGCTAGAGTGACAAAAAAACCCAGACCTGTATGTTTTGTACATGAAAGCAGGAGAGAGAGAGAGAGATGGGGTGAAACAAAAGAGAGGGACAGAGACTCAAACAGCCCGGGAGCGGCTGCCTCGTTTAACCGGAGGGGAACAAAACGACCTGGGTATTAACGGGACCGGCTCCCCGCCTGGCCCCAGTACGGACCGGGTGCTGTGTCCGGGGTAGGGACCGGTTTATTGTGGCCCCGGGCGGTGCTGAGCATCCCCCGGCGCCCGCCGAGCCGCAGCTCCCGCCGGGGCACCCACCGGCTGCGCGGTATTTTCAAACCGTCTCGGCCCCCCTCCACCCTCCCCTCTTGTTTTCCTTTTGCCACTTGCTGTTGCTTTACCTTCTAGAAAGACATCTGCGGTCGTGATAAACCAACCCCAGCAGCAACACCTATTTTTTTTTTTTCTTTCTCTCTCTTTTTTTTTTTTTTTTCTTTTTTTTTTTTTTCCCCCTCTTTAAAGGTTGATCTTAGCAAGCTAGGAGCTCTCAGACAAAGAAGGTTAGAGCTGGAGAAAAAGGAGGAAGGGGGTGATTTTGCAGGATAAAAGAGGGAGAAACGACTTCAAATGTATTTTTTGTTGTTGTTGTAGTTGCTAGGGGGGTATGAGAGAAGAGGGGTTCGGTGCAAAGGCTCTGGAAAAACGGTTGCTGTTTGTGGTTAGGGCACGGATGCCTCTTGCTCGAAGGCAGCACGGGCTGGGGCAGCGGGGAGCCGGCTCTGTGCTGAGCTGGCTCTGCTCTGCTCTGCCCGGCTGAGGTCTGCCACTGCTCTCAGGTGGGCCACGACTGAGGTTAGGTACAAAAATACACACCTTCCCCAAGTAAACCAAAGAGGCAACATAAACCCCCTCAACCCTCTGAAAGTATCTGGGAGGCAGGGTCTGCATCCTCCCAGTTCCTTCCTCCAAGCTGGGAACTGGTGGTCTGTTAGGGAGATCTCCCCCTGCAATAGCCAGGGAGAAGATAAAGAGGTGCCCAAAAAGAAGGAGGGAAAGAACTTATGAGGCAGGTTTGGGGCTGTTTGCTATCCCAGATAACCAGGATGGACGATCAGGCTGTCCTTGTGGTGGGGAAACCAGAGGGGGTTTCTGAAAGTTTTAAGTGATTGAAGCCTAATTTCAAATTAATCAATAACAGATATTGTCAGAGTTGTTATGTACTGACTGGAGCGGGGGAGATGTTTTGGGGGTTATCTGTGATTATTTTGGGGGCCCTTAATGTCGTTTGACCTGAGGCCAGAAGAAGAGCCCTCCAGGCTCATGAACACCCCTGGGAGCTGGAAGAGTGCTCATGAACTGACACTGGGGTCCTCATACACATCAGAAAGGGGGTCATGGGCTTAAATTTTGTATCCATTATTTTGGGTATAGAGGGCTGGAGGCTGCTTGCAAAGGCTGCCAAGGTTTTTCTGGTGCCCATGGAACCATGGGGTTTCCAGAGTTGTAGAAGCCCTTAATCCAAAGATGAGGGGAAATTGTCAGTCCTCCCCAGCTCCCTCCAAGGAGCGACCTGTGGGAAGAGTGAGATCTTCTCCAGGGAGCGCCTTGAGCCACCATGGCATTTGGGTTGTCACTGTCACCATCCCTCTTCCCTGCTGTTGGGACACAGACCTGACGCTGCTGCCTGTGGAAGTAAAAAAGGATCAGATCCCACCAGAGTGTTCCAGGGACATTGTTCAGTCATGGCTTTGGACCTTTGCTTGGAAATCCTGAGCTTGGGGGGCAGTGGCGGGGCTTGGCATGGCTGGGTGTCTGGGGAGGTTGTGGGGTTTTTTTGGGGGAGCGGGGGCTTTCCCCAGCCCCTTTCATCTCTGCTTTCCCTAAGTGAACCATGTGCTCTCTTGTTTCCAGAAGGCAGGGAGTGTGTAAATTGTGGGGCTACCTCAACCCCTCTGTGGAGAAGAGACGGCACTGGGCACTATTTGTGTAACGCCTGTGGACTCTACCACAAAATGAATGGGCAGAACCGGCCCCTGATCAAACCCAAGAGAAGACTGGTGAGTCTCCTTTTATTTTATTCTTTCTTCTTCTTCTTCTGCAACTTTTGTTTCCTATCTGCAGCTTGGGATGGAACCTCAGCCAGCTCCTACTGATCCCACTGCGTCAGAGGGGTAGGAGGGAGGGATGCCTGGAGAGACAGTCCCAGCTGCTGTGGGCCTCAGTTGTCTGGTCCTTTTGCAAACTGCAAAACAGGTTTAAAAATCAAGATCTAGGACTTCTTGCAAACCAGACCTGAGATTTCAACTCCACACGGTGCTTCTGGATGGTGACCCGAGGACAGTGACACTTTCCAGGGCCTAAGGGCAGGATAATAATTTCTCAATGACCAAAGAGATTATCAGGAATACAGGATTTTTCCTGGGCTCTTCAAACTTCTGCCCTCCCCTTCTTAATATGTCTCTATCCTCCTTGGCTGGTGGTGCCATAGAGAAGGGGTCCAAACAGGATCTGGGGCTTCACTGGGGCATCAGACAGACCTTGGACCTGCAAAGAGCTGGAGCCATCAGGTCCTGGTGCCACTGGTACCTGGTGTGGTCATTTATGTCTGCTCCATCTGGGTCCCAAATTATGTCACATGGATACAAGGCAGAGGATGGTGAGCGTTCAAAGCCGAGCATATGCCCAGGCTACAGAAGTTGGAGGAAGACAAAATGAGCGGGTAAATGTTTGAAATAACAGTTACAGGACTGGTGACTGTTCTAAGCACAGGCAATACATTACAGCATCCCCAGCGATCTGTTCGTGTATTTCCCTGGAAGCCACAAAAAGGTCTGGAAGCTGTGGGCATGGCTAATAAATGTGTTAAAGTGTATTTGGCAAATAATCAGACAGACCACAAGGGGAAAAAAATATATCAAGCGGGGAAAAAAATTATGGTCCCCGCTTGGGAAGATATGAATGTTTCAGACCGAGGCACGTTTGGTTTTGTCAGGATTAAAGATGTGGAAGGGCTCCTGGGGGCTGCTCAAAATGTGGAAGAAAGTGGCTCTCGCCTCTCTGTGGAATTCTGAGCTGACGGATGGATCTGGGCAGTTTGGTGAGGCTTGTGCCTGGCATGGCCAGACCCCGCAGGCAGGACAGGGCTGGTTCATTCGTGTTCCCCTTGAAGGTGCTCACAGCTCTGTCTGGCAGCTCTAGGGTCGGGATCAGCTGCCTCACCTGTGAGACACCCATAAAACTGTATCAGCTGTATTCCCTCTGGCTTCAGGAAGCATTTGCAGGGCACATTCCCAGGAAGGGCCACGCTGTGAGGGGCATCAGCAATAACTCTGTCAGCCCATGTGAATTTTGGGGAAGATGTGGGTTTGTTCCTCTACCCCGCCAAACTTCCTGCGTGTGAAACCTCTCCGTGCCCTACTCTACGAGCTTTTCCCCTATAGGAAAATATTTGTCTCTCTCATCTTTCATAGCCTTGTTAGAAAAAAGGAAAAGCTTTCTAGGGAGGGAAGTACAGCCTGGAATTTTGATTTTTTTTTGGGGCAGCTCTCTTGTTCTCTTCTCCTCCTCCCCGCTGGCCCTTCTGTCTTAAACACACAGCCCCAGTTTTCTTTATTTTCTTTTTTTTTCCTCCTCGTTCTCTCTTTATGTGTAAAGTTAACTTCCTAGGAAAAAGCTGCCGGATATCTGAGCCCTGGAGATAACTCCTAAACAACAGCTCTGTTTCCCCAGTCCAAACACACAGGAGCTTGAGCATATCCAAACAAGCAGAGGGGGAGGCAGAATAGGAAAGCCTGGAAAGAGGGGGAGAGCTTTCAAAAAGTGTCTGATGGAACCACGAAAGAATGTCCCGAGTCACCCTGAGCCCGGCACATGTAAAATGAACTACATAAATAAATACATAGTAAAAGGTCATTCTTGGGGGAAAAAAAAAATAGAAAGAGGAAGAAAGGAAAGAAGTAAAGGGAGACCTTGTCTTGTGTTATCACTCCAATCTTTGGGCATTTTAGTTAAAGTTACAAAAAGTTCTCCTTCTTTAAATGCAACTTTTGCTATATGTGAAATTTGATTTTTCTACTTCCCCCACCTCCCCTCACCCGAGCACTGCCTGGGAAAAAGAAAGAGAAACATCCCTAATGCTGTTTTCACCTATATTTATTTCTCTTGCTAACCTCTGAAAAAAAATATTCAAAAGGCACCAGAGCTGGACCTGCAATTGGATTTTCTGTGCCTGGATGTAGATGTGCATGTGGCTGTGCATGTGGCTGTGGCTTGACTGGGTCTCTCCTGCTGTGAAGGCAGGCGGGCTGGGCAAGGCTGTGGATAGAGGCTCAGGGTGGGGATCCAGCTCCTTCCCTCTGCCACAAGTTTCCTGCCTGACCTTGAGCTGGTTTCGTAGGCTCTGATCACAGCTGCACTGAAACTGATGATAGGATTTGATGGGTGGGAAAGAGGAGAAAAATAAATTCTTAGGTGCTGAGAACCCAGCCCAATCCTCATTAAATTCAATGAGTGTTTTTGTGAGCGTGTCCTTTAGGTGACAGGGATGAAGTCTTGACGGCCGAGGGGGCTCAGACAGCTCTGCTCCATCTCGAGGGGGAAGGTGGAAGACCAGGAGATGTTTGCAGGGGGATCAAGATCAGGCAGGTGGTATCACACCACACCATCACTGCGCAAAAAGTCTTCAGCCCAATCCTGTTCCTGTCACAGGCGACCCCATCACTGCTGAGATAAAAACTTCCTTTAGTTTTCCTCCCATTCTCTGCCCATGCAGATGCAGAGCTCTCCGTTGCCATGTCAAGCCAAGCTGGTTTTGGAAGGATTATAGCCAATTTCTCAGCAGGCCCATGCACATGCAATCTTATTTTAGGAAAATGATGCTTGGAGCTTTGTGGGTAAAAGCAGACACCGAAAATGGCCCCTTAATTAAGCATCTTTATTAGGAGGTTCCTCAACCTCCTCAATTTCACCTTCTCATCTCTGCTAGTGCTTCTGAAGTTGTTCCTTTGCTCGCTGGCAGCTGTGCCATGGGCTTTGGTCCTATAGATGATATGGGGCAGCTAATTAGTCATCCCATTACTGACATGGCCAGGCCTGAGCCGGTGGATTAGCGTCAGTGGATGCCATTGCTGGAAGCTTTACAATAGCGTTATTATTCATTGTTTCCTGCCCGCTGCCGGTGTCTCTGGTAGAAGTTGGTACAGCATAAAAAGGTGGCAGCCTGGGACCAAAAGAACTCAAAACACTCAGCTAATTTTTGTAAGCGAAACGCAGTGGCTGGAAATGGTTTAGAGAAGACAGTAGATGTTGTGATTTATTTGCTTATTAATGCCAGAGTTTGTTGAAGGCAATGAGGTGCTGACCAGGCGTGTCTTTTGAACGCGCTTGCTCTAAGAGAAATTACAGCGAGCGCTGTGTAGAAACCCCAAATATTTTCAAAGGGTATGTTTCCCTTGTGTGGGCTGAGTAAAATATCACTGGTTTTTAGAAATTTCCTTAGTCTGGATTTTTGGGTCTGATAAAGGCAAAGCTGCCACCAAGAGACTCAATTCAGCCTTGTGCCCCTCCAAGCCACACATGCCGAGTGTCAGGAGTTGGGGGACAGACACCTGCAGATTCTTCTCCAGCTCTTTAGTGAGAAGTTGATTTTGCAAACTGTTGTCTCCATGCTGCATTTGGAACACATTCGTTATTTCACTATCCTGGTGATTTTGAAGGGAACCTGGTTTGGGTTCGTGGCGTGGTCAGGAGGTGTGCGTACATCAGTTTGGGGCTCTGCTCTTCATGGTGGGATGCTTCATCTTCTCTGCTTGGGATTTTTTCAAGTCCCATGTGCTGTCCCCAGCTCCTGCTTGTCATCAGCAACAGAGAAGTCAACTAAAGGCCTCCTTGGGCCTGGCTTGGTTCAGAGTAGTTTATGGTCAGGCAAAATGGAACTGTCCCTACGGACAGCCTGAGGGAGCCACTTGCTGTCGGATCAGCCACTCTGTGATGCTTCCTAGTGCTCATGGGCATTGTCTTATTTATTTTTTAGACAGTCCTTTTTGTCTAATTAAAAGGGAAAAAAAAAATCCTTCTCTATCTAAAGCAAAACCAACCCGTCCTCTCTCCACCTACGCCGCATTCAATTATGATTAAAATTGCAACATGACCTAACAAGAGTTGGTATTAATGCTAAGGCTGTGCCAGTGTCCATGTTTGCATTTTGGGTTTGTTGTACAGTATCCAAAGATGCGGTATTTTCTTTTTTTTTTTTTTTTTTTTTTTTTTCCAGCGTTGGATGTGCTACAGTGTGTGGCTGTGTGGGGTGAGGGGTAAATTTGAAACAGTAAGAGCACAAAAGAGAGCATTAAAGGCTCAGTTCTGCAAGGTGCCAAGCATTGCTATGATCTGGCAAATCGCTTAAGCACATGTTTTAACTTTAAGCACATGAGCAGTCCCATTGAAAGCAACGCATTGGGATGAAATCAGAGCTCTGGGACCGTGTCATATTGATGAAGAAGAGATAGGATGGGGATCTAAAGGTCTTTTTTTATTTTTTTTTTTAGGAGCTGTAGGCACTTGCACACACGCAAACATGCATATGCTCTCACACAGCAGTCTGAAAAGTCCTGTTCCTCTTTCAGTGGCAGAAGGACAATTTGTTTGCGAAAGTTTCAATTTTTAAATTATAAGTACGATTTTATGCATGTGAAAGAAGGGCAACTTTACTAAATTTGACTTCGCTAAGTCATTATCACAGCTAACAAAAAAAGCTTCTGCATAAACTTTGACAAATAGATTTCTTTTTTGTTCCTACCCCTTTATGAAATGGTAAATTCTTCTTTCAGGCTTGCTACCAATCCTTAAATAAACATGAAGGTTTGGGCTGCGAAAAGGGTGTAATTAAAAAAGTTGGGATTCTTGCTCTTTGCCATGGTGTTGTTTCCGATCTGGAGCCTGTCTCCTTTGAAGCTGAGCTGAGTTTACAGGACCGGGCTGCACTTGCGGTCGTGCCCGGCGAGCAGCTGCCCACCCGGATCTCACCCAGCACTCGCTGGAGCCAGAGTGACTCACGTCCTTGACTCCAGCAATTGTCAGTTCAGGCCCTGACTGCAGAATTAGACCCCTGGGGGGGTCTGGGAGAATTAAAATGGAAAGATGTGTTGGCATTTAAATAACATTTTCCCCTCTGGAATGGGCTGTGCCAAGCGCTGCTAATTTTGATGAGTTCTATCAGAGGTTTAGGCACCCACTTTTAGGATGCCCTTTGGCACCTGATTCAGTTCATATATAATTTGGGATTAAAGTACCTTGGGGATTTTTTTCCACAATTATTATTTGTTCTCACAGGTTGGTTTCTGGAGGCCTCTGCTGATGTGCGTCAGTCTTGCAGGGTTGATGTTTTCTTTCTCAGAAATTTTGCTGATTGCATTTTTTTTTTTTTTTAACACGGGTGTTTTTCTCTTTCTCTCCTTCTCTTTTCCCTCCTTCCCACAGTCTGCAGCCAGGAGGGCGGGCACGTCCTGTGCAAACTGTCAGACCACCACTACCACCCTGTGGAGGAGAAATGCCAACGGCGATCCCGTCTGTAATGCCTGTGGGCTTTACTACAAGCTGCACAATGTAAGTGTGACTGTAATACTCTATAATGGGGCCTCAGCTTCGGTGCTCAATGATCCAGACTCTTCCTTAACTTGAGGATTTCCAGTCTCGGGTGGTGCCAAGACCTCTGTTATCCCTTTGGGGACCTTGGGGTTTGGAGCAATGAGTTGTCAGTCTTTCAAACGTAGTTTATCCAACTTGAGGAGGTATGAAACAAGGCTGTCTATGGGTAATGTTAGAGCTTTTCCATGCCTGAGCCAAGAAGGGAGGGGTGGGTCAACACAGAGAGACATTATCTGCTGCTGGTTGGGCTCAGAGAGCTGGAAAAGACAACACACTGTCCTGCAAGCCGATACCCCTCCTATACGTAGCTTGGTTCCTCCAGCAAATACAAACTCTGGAAAAAAAGAAATATGTGCCAGAAACTATTTAGATCATTCTTGGGTTTGTGGCTGCCTTTGTGCTGTCCCCAAAGATGATTTATTTAGGCCCTATGTTTGTGCTGGTTGATGCAAACGAGTCCCAAACCAAAAAAGGACTTGATTTAGTTAGTGGGTTGCAGAGTCTGTTCGACCTGTGATGTGAATTTTAAAGCATCTGTCATGGAAGGGAAGGAGAAATGGAATGAAGTGGCTGGCAGATTTAATCTAATATCTCCATGCAAAGCCAGCTTGCAGGAACCAGGGATATGTGCCCCAGGGAAAGAGCTAAAGGGACCTGAAAAGTCTTCTACTGAATAATACTGCTAATAAAGAAGACTTAAGGCTATCCCTGTTCCTCTCATTCCACATGTGGCATTAGAATAATTATTATGTCAAAAGAAGGAAAAAGACTTGCAATTTCTCTGCTTTGATTTTTTTTTCCACTAGTGGTTGATTGCTTTGTGTTTGGTTTGGAAATCTGGGGCTGTGTTTTGCCCTTATGTCCACCCATGCAAACACATCAAAGACGTATTGGGTTTCACGGGGCATCCAACGCTTGTGGTATCTCAGTCCCTTCCATTTGTTATTTCAAACTATTTGGTTTCTTTGGATGAGTAAACAAGTTTGGATTAAGTAGAAAAAAAACCCCAACAAACAACCAGGCTAATTTTTCACCTGTTTCATGGGAGGTATCTCTCTTGGAAAAAAGGAAAATATGTTTATCCTTTAGTGTGCAGGTGTCTCAGCACGCTTTGAGTCTCATGTAGCAAGTAAAGCTTGTCATCAAACTCTCAGTGTGATCACTGCAAACAAATGGGTTGGACCCAGAGTGAAAACTCTCAGAATATCATGAGAAAATATTCTGTTTGCTCTTTCCTTGGCAAGAAGGGATCAAGGTCAGCCAGCTTCACTGAGCGGGAGGATCTATGCTTGTGCTCTGTTTCCATTTTGGCCTTGTAACCACCAGTGGTAGGACTTAAATCACATAGTTTGGGAAACCTCTAAGGAGCTGCTCATCCTGTAGCCAGCAAAGCCCTTTGAAGAAAATAGGCTCTTCTCAGCTGATGCTGATGGATGCCTGTGTTTTAATGGGGCGTCTTCTACCCTTGAAGATGGTGTAGTTCCTCCCCATGACTGCAAAAGATGTCAGGATGATGAGTTACGATGTGTCTACTTCCATTGTAGGCATCCGACTGGAGAAATCTCCTCCTGAAGTGCTTAGAATGGTGTCTGAGTTCTCCAGAAATGTGCCTGTGAGAGCACATCCTTTTCTTTTTTGCACTGACACTGCAAACCTAGTTCACCTGAATTGACCTCTAGATCCACTGTTTAGGGAAACACCAATCCAGCTGTGAAATTTGTGACATGGGGCAGGCCTTGAGCACATTGGAACCATTTCCATATTCATTAAAAACACCAACAGCTGCTAAAAAGCTCAGCACACCTACTTACCAAAGTCAAGTAGTGTCTTGCCTTATGAGCAACGCCATTAATGGATCCTGCTTAAATGAAACCCCCAGAGGACTGAGCTCCTGTGTGCAGCAAAATAACCAGGCAAGGATACTAAAATCCAGATATTAGTGGGTAGATCCTTTTTAAAAAAAAATAATTCTTCAAGTATTTACAAAAATATTCTGTATTTAGTATTTAGTAAAGTATTTACTAAAGTATTTAGTTATGACTGTGGTGAGAAGTGTAGTCCTGCTCCCTGAGTGTATATTATCTCCTGATTTCCATCAGGAGAGGGGTCAGAAATAGAGGGGCTGATTGTAGCATGTCCCTCCCAAGCAGCTGTCAGCATAGATGTTGTGCCCGTGCCAGTGGAAGATCTTTGGATGCTTGGAAGTTGACTTAACCCTGTTTCAGGCTAGGCTGTAGCAAATTCCTGTCTGCTGTTTTATCCACAACCCCGTCCCCATTTTTTTTCTTTTTTTGGGGGGGGGGGGGGGGGTTAATGATATTTTCTGGGACCTTAACATAATTTGGATATTTTAATGGATTGATCTGCAGTTGAAACTTACCCAGATTTTATGTCCACACTGGGAACAATTGCAGTGAAAAGGCTATTTTTTTTTATTTTTTCCATGGTGTTAATTTTTTCATGGAGCTATATCAGTTTGTTTTACTGTTGATTCCCACAGCTTAAGCAAACCCATTTGTCAGTAGGATATAAGCAATAATCATAATAGTCTTGGGGTGCATTTAGTGAAGCTGTTGGCATTCCTCCCACTGACTTCAACAAGAGCCGGCTCCATTAACACCAGTATTAACAATGACTAATATTTCACATTGATACGGTGCCTTTCATCCCATGGCATCCCAGAGTGCTTTCTAAGATACAGCCAGCCTGGAAGATTAACCCAACATTGTAATGACTATGTCTGAAGGATAAATCCACTTCACTGACAGGACCTTATTGAGGTCAATGGCAAAATCCCATTGTCTTCAGTCAGAGCAAGATCAGACCTATAATGGTTAAGACTATCCCTGGATTTGATCTGTGAATATGAAGTTCTCATCCTCGTTATTTCAGTCCTTAGAAGTGGGATGAGCCTTCACACATTTCAGGGATGGGTGGGAGTGTACCTTGCTGGAGGTGCACAGCAGGCTGTCCTGGGCTCAGAGAAGGGAGGGATTTGCCATTATTTTTGGTAAAATTCATCAGAAAAGGCCCCTTTCACAGTATCCTAAAGCAGGCCTATGTGTCCCAAGAGCAGAGCAGTCAGTATTTTGCATATGATAAAACAAAGAGCATAATTCCTGCCCGTAATTAATTGGCTCCATCTGAAATTAATGAATTACATATACATGCGTTGGACTGGTTTAATTTTAATTTAGCATGTGTTTGTCATTTTTATCAGAATGAATTTTCACGGAGAAGGTCTTCCCTCCGGGTCTTTCATTTCTCTACCCCAGAAACAGAGATGGGTCCTTGACTTTGATGTTTTGGGGACCACTTTAACCCTGCTGTGACTGGTCTTTGAAGTCACTGGAAAAATTTTCCAGCTTGCTGCTTTGACTGTGCTGGTTCCTGACGTTTATCTGAGTCCTTATCTGTTTGGCTCTCGGGTTAGTTACCTGCTTGGAGTGTGAGACTATTTCCACTGGGGTGATGTGGCCAGCCAACAGCTTGGAGAGCTGATCTCTGACCCCAGAGATCAGATCTGTGGGGCTGGCCCTGGCTTTGTCACCATCCTGGCACAGAGCTGGTGTTCCCATCTTTGAGTTTTACATCAGATAATAGCCTGGGCCATCCTGTTCTTAGAGATTGAGTGAAAAAGGGAGATGTTGCTTTGGGGAAGTGTTCAGTGTCCTGTGGGATGTGACACCAAGCAAGGGCCAGCACTCTGGGCTTTTTCCAAGGTCCAGCACAGCCCCAATCCCACCCTCAGGCTGATGTCACTTTGCCACAACCAGCTCCCAAGCTTCAAACTTTGCTGCTTCAACTGAAAATTGGTTCTGGCTGCCCCTGAGCCTTTGTGTCATGATACAGATCCTCATTTGAAGCTGGTGGGGCTGAGGCTGTATGTGCCTTCCCAGATCTGAGCTGGATTCATCAGGGGTTGACACTTCCCGGCCTCCTCTAATGTCGCTGCATGGTGGGGCTCGCTTGAGACTTCTTCCTGGCTTCAAACCTGGGCAACACATCCCTGTTAAAAACTTAAAACAGGCCAAGCAGAGCTTTTCAATCCCAGTCATTTATCTGGTGCAAAGAGCCATCCTTGTGTGTGCATTCTCATGCCGTCAGTGAGGACAGAAAGCCAGGGAAGTGGGTTATGTTGTGTTTGGAACCCATGATGTTTTAAATTTTGCTTGTTGCTGCTGCAGGGCTGTTTTGGGCTGCTCATGGGCAGATTCTTCCCTCCTACCTTTAGCTGGTGGCAAGCAGGGCTGTTCTCTCCAGCTCCCTTTATCCAGAGGCAGAGGAATCAGCCTTTTATTCACTCATTTTTAGGTGAGGTGAAGGCTCTTGTCACTGCTGGTTAAAATAGCCTGGAGTCACAAATTCAGACTGGAATGTCAAACCCTGGGATGCCTAAACCAGAGATGAGCCTGGTTGTTCCTCTTCCCATAATCCCATCTTTGCATGTAACAGGGAACTATTTTATCCCAGCCTCCCTGTGGGGAGAAATCCAGGAATGATTCCCATGCTGTGAAAAGGGACCAGAAAGGGGCTGAGGAGCAACAAGTGAAACTTTGCTGTGATCTGGAAGAAGGAAACGCTTTGTTCCTTGTGCTGATTTAAGGTCTTATGGGTGAAGAGTTGCTCAGGACCCTTGCAGGGACATCTTTTCATTGCTCTTCACAGTAGGTCCTGGTGGACAGTGGATCCTTTTTTTCTCCTTTTTTGTAGAATGTCCATCAGCACCATCATGTGCTCACATTTATTATGAAAAATGGTTTAGCCTCAGGGTGATTTGCTGCCTTCTGCTATAGGTGAAATCCTGCAGAGGAGCCAGGGCAAGACCCATTTACATTCTCAAGCCAAGATTTTTAAGGTTGTTTTGGGACTTTGGAGGCATAAATTCCTTCCTAAGTGTGGTTTGTGGGAGTTTCATGTCACCTGTGCTAGTGCATGTTGGGATGCTGGCTCTCTATGCAGTACAGAATCACAAAATCATGGAATATTCTGAGTTGGAAGAGACCCACTAGAATCATCAACGTCCAGCCCCTGGCCCCGCACAGAACAGTGTCAAGTAATAAGAATAATAAGAGTTTCTTACAGGATGTCCAACAGATCTTTTGCTACCATTTCCTAACCCTGATGGATGCATGGATGATCATTTAATCTGTGTAGTTTATTTTCCTTACAGATATGTTTGTATGCATGTAGAAAATGCTTTGCTGGTCAGCACAGATACCTGTTTCAGCCCCCCCTTGAAAAAAACCCTGGAAGCCTTTAGAAATAAAATCAGATTAGCTAAAGAAAACCAGAGAGGATGATCAGAGCAAAATCTTTGGAAAGAAGAAAAAAGAACCAAATACCTGTCCCTTTTGTGAAGCTTCCTAATGGAGCTATGAAAGCTTGAGACCCCTCATAGCACTGAGATCCCAGCAGCTCTTGCTGCTAATGGTTTTAGATCAGACAGGAAGCCTCAGGGTGAGACGGTGTCTGTGGGGAATATTTCCAGGAGGTAATGATTGGTTTCATACCTAAACACAGTGCAATTACCTAATGTGCAGATAGTTGAAATTTTTCAGCTGCTGTGAATTATTCGGGTATGTTTTGCTCCTGTGTGGCTCTGCCAGCAATTTTCTGTCATCTTGTCTTCAGAAATTTCTACCCATCTTGGGATTTCCTCAAGGGATCTGAATTTTGGGACGGAAATGGAGAGGCTGGGAGGAGGAGGGCTGTGACCAGCTGATTCTGCTGGAGTGGGGCATGGGGTACATGGATCTCATGGTATTTGGGGAGAAGGGATGGAGGCACAAAAAAAAATAATTGATTTTTGTTTAGATTAACAGACCTCTGACTATGAAGAAAGAAGGAATTCAGACCAGAAACCGAAAGATGTCTAGCAAGTCCAAAAAGTGCAAAAAGGTCCATGACAACCTCGAAGACTTTCCCAAGAGCAGCTCCTTTAACCCTGCCGCCCTCTCCAGACACATGTCCTCCATCAGCCACATTTCACCCTTCAGTCACTCCAGCCACATGCTGACCACACCGACACCGATGCATCCTCCATCCAGCCTCTCCTTCGGACCTCACCACCCTTCCAGCATGGTCACTGCCATGGGTTAGCAAGAGACTCCCCTGCTGAATGCTTACAGTCTCAAAATGAGATTTACTTTATATACTACTTGCATTTTTGCAGGCGTGTGGTTTATGGGTCTGACGTCCCGAATCAAATGGGAGGGGGGAAAATAAAAAAGAGTTAAAAATAATAATAAAAAAAAAAAGCTATTTGAAGGCATAAGAGAGAGAGAGAAAAAAAATTTAAAAAAGCAGAAAAAAAACTACAAAAAGCACAAAAAAAGGAAAAAAAAGAAAAAAAGAGAAAAAAAGTAAAAAAAAAAAAAAGTTTTAAAAAAGTGATGTTTGCCACTTTTTAAAGGAACTCACTATGGCGTCTATGTATTCTTACCCACTGAATCTGGATACCATTTGTGAATAAGCCATTCAGAACTTGCATTCCCTATTGGACAGGATCTCTAGTGCTGTGAAAAAAATAAAATAAAATAAAATAAAAAACGCTGAACATTGCATATAACTTATATTGTAAGAAATACTGTACATTTGAGGAAGACTTTATTGCATCTGAGGAGCTGTAAAGAAAAAGGCATGAAGGACTCTGAGAGATTTTTTTTAAAGGAAAAGAAAAAAAAAAAGAAGATGGGAGGACAATTTAAAAACCAGAAAAACAAACAATGCAGACCAAGAGGAAACGCGGTCTTACGAACAAATGGACCAACCGCCAGTCATGTCTTCTCCTTTTATTTTATTTTTATTTCGATTTTTTTTTCTGTTGGTTTTTATTTTGGTTTCTTTTTTTCGTTTCCGGGGAGGGGGAGGGGGCTGGCTAGAACGGTTTTGATGATGCATTAACTAACTAACTAACTAAATAACTAAATAAATAAAACCTGTAGGGAGATCATTCATTTTGGGCCATGGGCCTTTTACATAGGAAGTACCAATGGTGTCAGGCAATCAGTGTTAACATGCGGACATTGCCAACAAGGGGGTTTCAGATAGCCATTCTCCAGGTCTATACGCATTGTGAACAAGTTCCTGTAATTGTTGTTTGTATGTATAATTCAACGCACCCAAATAAGAAAGATGTAGATTTATTTCATCCTATTATACGGACTGAATGATTGTACAAATTTATTTACTGCTAGTGATAAGACCTGCTTTTTTTTTTTTTTTTTTGGTTTTGTTTTCATATTTTTTCCTCCTTTTTTTTTTTTTGGAGAATAAACTAGATTAAATTCTGTTGACTTAACAGTGTTTTGTGCTTGAGGGGTGGGGAAAAGGAATATTTTTCTTTTTTTATGAATTTTTCTTAGCGTTTGTTTGGATGGTATTTATTACATAGTTACCACGGGTATGGGAATGTGAGTCTCTGTGCTCATGCTGACAGCCAAAGCAATGTTTGCAGTGGCTTGACATAAAAAAAAAAAAAAAAAAAAAAGGAAAAAATCACAGAACAAAGGAAAAAAAACCCCTCAAAAATAAATGAACTGCATGTTA